>NW_005842591.1:539112-541880 GCF_000455745.1 Alligator sinensis
CGGATGCAGAGATAATCAAAAGAATCTGAAAGTTGTTCTTGTCCGGCCTGTTTGAAATGAGGTGGTGAGTCTCAGACAAGTAACCAGCTAACAAGTGCCTGGGCCTCAAAAATTCTCCATCATTAAAGCTGGAAATCCCTGCCTCTTACAGACTGTTAAAGTAAAGAGACCGTGAATAAAACTCACCGCCATGGGACCGTTCTTCCTATGCAGCAATTATCTTCCGTTCTCCTCATACTGAAATGAGATGGGTCACCGTGTCACTTGATGGGTCTGCAAAACAGTGAATATTTGTCTTGAATGTAGTCAATTGTTATCACAGGCTCTGTGCGAGCAAACAAACAAATCCAATGGAAGGAATGGAAGTGAGCTGAGGAGCCAGGCTGTGTTTAGGTTTACCAGAAGCTCGTTTGGAGCCAAAGCTGCACAGGACACACACACATACTGTATTGTTTGCTATTTTTTCTGTTGTGTTTTTCCTGATTACAGGCCTTGCCCCACAGAGGTTTCAACCAAAGGCCCTGATCCTGTAACCCAGGGACGGGCAATTATTTCAGGCGGAGGGCCGCTTACTGAGTTTTGGCAAGCCATCGAGGGCTGCATGAGAGGCAGCCAGGGGCAGATAAATATTAATTTTCTAAATTTTTGCGGGTCCCCACGGGCCGGATAGAATGGCCTGGCGGGTGGCATCCAGCCCACGGGCTGCATTTTGCCCACCCCTGCTGTAACCTGATCCACAAAGCCAGAACCAGGTGGGACTCTGCCTGGGAGCAGGAGTTCGCTTGAATGGATCAGGACCTAAGAAACAACTTGGGCCTATATCAAATTAGCATGCGTCTCATCATGTGTGTGTGCAGACACATCCCTGAGAAACGACACAATCACACAATCTCCAGTGGGGAGAGTGGAAGATGCTGCCCCAGTTTCACTGATGCAGATAGGGAATAAAACGAAGGGATGGCCTAGTAGGTGACCATCAAATGCCACAAGATGTTGCTGAAGCCAATAATTTAACCAGGTTCAAAGGAGGACTGCACAAATTCCTGCAGGGCAGGCCCATCAGTGCAACCAACAAATTAGGACTTTTGAGGCCTCTGAATGCTGGAAGCAGTAAGGGAAGAGGGGCAGGGGATGCGTTAGGAAGGGAAAGCTGTTGAATCGCACTGCCAACCACTTTCCCAGGTTTGTTCAGGCATCTTGTGGCTAGAACAGGGCACAAGATAGCAGAAACCTGGATTTAATTTGTGCCTCTGACAGGGACTCACTGCACGACCTTGTGCAAGTCATTTCCCCTCTCTGTGCTTCTGTTTCCCCATTTTTTTTTTTTAACTGTTAATATCTGCCTACCTCACAGGGCTGTTATGAGACTTAATAAGCTCCTGTGACTATTGCGGGTTGTGCACTCATCAAACGAAAGGCTCCCGAGACGGAGGAAGCTGTGTTATTGGTGTGGACAACACAGAACGCGCTTGCCTAATGGGCTCAGTGTCACTTCATTTCATGCAATTACCACATATCTGATCGACACAGGAATACAGCCTGACGCGACACTTTTATTCTCATTAATGACCGTGTAGCATGCCAATTACAGGAAAGCATTTTGCTCTTGTTGATACCAAAAAACAAAAATGATGACAGGTCAGGAATCAGGAATCTGTGCCTAGTTCACTTCAACCAACTTCTCTCTGGAACACGTTTTTCCTGTATAACCTTGTAACCCATAATTAGGGCCTCAACCGAACTGCAGGGAATGATGTCGGGTTTCATGGGCTAGTCAATGAATTACAATTCTGGAGTTTCTTCCATGTCACAGCTGTTCGGGGGATAAGAGCGGGGGAAAAGTGAGCACTTCTTTGTTAACAGAGAATAAACAGAGAATGGAGGTTACTTGGTAATCAATACACAACAAATAAAAAGATCAAGTTGGAAGCGCCAGCCTCTCTCCGCAGGATTTAAAGCTGCAATTTTGGGTTAACTATTTTTGCAAAAATAAAGCAGTAAAAGCGGCAGGTCACGATAGTCATTAAAACGAACAGCCACGTTTCACCGGTTCACGTTTCTCGGGTTGATTTTAGAGTTTGCATTTATTTAATTCGTGATAATAAAGGATCAAACTTGGACGCTACGTGCAAGGGAGGGCCGGGCTCGCGACTCTGCAGCTAACACTTACTCTGATCTTACTCTTACCTCTATCGTCTATTTGAAGTATTTGCAGAGCACCGGCGGTACAGATCTGGGCCCCCATTTCTCCGTCGGGGCTAGTCTGAAACCGGGCCCCGCGTTGTACCGAGCGGTCTCGCACTGCCGGCGGGATCGCCGCTATTTGAAATCAGTGCTGCTAAACTGGCGCGTGCCCCGACACAAACACGCCTACGCTGGTTTAACGCTTCGAAGGGATCGGTGTCACTCAGCCGGCCGATTCGCGGATAGAAACCGGCCGAATCTCCGACACGAAACCAGTCGATTGACGTCAGACGTTAGACGCCGGCGTGACCACCCGCGAGGGCAGCCGGAGATCGGGGCAGTGTGTTTTCACCCTCATTTCGAGCGGCCAACACTACACGCAAAGGGCAAGGGGCCCATTCCTAACCCTAGCTGCGCTGCACAGCCCGGCCTCAGTTGCCGCATCCCTACAATGGGAATAAACGTGACACGCCGGGGTAGCACGCGTTTGATGCCGGGAACACCCAAAGGGCCGGAGGAACCCTCCCCGCGCGGGCCGGGCCGGGCCGGACAGGGCGGCCCTCGACTGGAAGGGCCGGTAGCAA
>NW_005842591.1:542148-567394 GCF_000455745.1 Alligator sinensis
GGGCGTCCCTCCCTCCCTCCCCCGGGCTGCGACCACTGAGCAGCGCTGCCCGCCCGCCCGCCGGGCCTGTGTGCGCGCGTGAGTGTGTGCATGTGTGTGTCACTGCCGGGCCGTGCTGGTGTCAACGTGATTGTGTCACTGTGCTTGTGTGTGTGTGTGCACGCCTGGGGCCGGCCCCTGCCTGCAAACGGGGGTTGGAAGGTTGGAGGCGAGCCGCTTCTCCTCCCATCCGCATCCCTCAAACCTGCGAGTGTGCGCGCGCGCGCGTGTGTGTGTGTGAAACCGGTGCATGAGTGTGCAGGTGCGTCTGGAACCTGTGTGTGTCAGTGGGTGTGATTGTGCATGTGTGCGCGCCTGAAACCTCTGCGTGTGTGTGTGTCAGTGGGTGTGATTGTGCATGTGTGCGCGCCTGAAACCTCTGCGTGTGTGTGTGTCAGTGGGTGTGATTGTGCATGTGTGCGCGCCTGAAACCTCTGTGCTGGTGGGTGTGATTGTGCATGTGTGTCTAAAAACTGCATGTGAGCACATCTCTGTGTGTGCATCAGTGAATGCGGTTGTGCACACGCGCTGCATGCGTGCAAAACCTGTGCAGGCATGCACGCGTGCTGGCGCGTGTGATTGTGTGCACGACACCTATGTGTGCATCTCCATGTGTCAGTGGGTGAGATATGTGCATGTGACACCTGTACATGCACACGTGTCAGGTGTGATTGTGTGCACAGTGTGCATGTGTGAAACTGCATGCACATGTGTCAGGTGTGGTTGTGTGTGCATGGCGCATGTGTGAAACTGCACATGTGTCAGGTGTGGTTGTGTGTGCATGGCGCATGTGTGAAACTGCATGCCCACGTCTCAGGTGTGGTTGTGCATGGCGCATGTGTGAAACTGCACACGTCTCAGGTGTGGTTGTGCATGGCTGGCGCATGTGTGAAACTGCATGCCCACGTGTCAGGTGTGGTTGTGCATGGCGCATGTGTGAAACTGCACACGTGTCAGGTGTGATTGTGCATGGCGCATGTGTGAAACTGCATGCACACGTGTCAGGTGTGAGTGTGTGCATGGCGCATGTGTGAAACTGCACGTGTCAGGTGTGGTTGTGTGCATGGCGCATGTGTGAAACTGCATGCACACATGTCAGGTGTGGTTGTGTGCACGGTGCATTTGTGAAACCTGTGCGCGTGTCTGTTACAATCGGGTGTGATTGTGTGCGCGCGCAAAACCCAGGCGTACGTGTGCGTGTGTGTCCATGGGCGTGCTTGGGCACGCGTGTGCGTGCATGTATGTCAGTAGGGGCCACTGCGTGCGTGCGGGCGTGCGACGCTGCCAGCCTTGCTGGTGCTCCTGGGGCTTGCCCTGGTCTGGCAGAAATGGAGGTGGAGGCAGCTGCCGAAGGAAGGCAGCACCTTGGAGGCCGCTTCCCTGCGCTGCTGCTGCGCTGGTGGGAGGCTGGGCAGGAGAGGCAGACAAATAGATGTGCTTTAAAGGGCTGGTATTTTAAACCGCTTCTGGAATATGACAATGTTGTCGGCCTGGAGAGAACCGGGCTTTGCTTGTTTCTGTAGAAGACGCCTAGTATTTATTGTGCTTCTGTCTCCTGTTTGTCACCGCAGCGAGTCATCGATTAGGTGGCATTTGTGGCTGACTTGGTTAAATAGCCACTGCATGAACAGAGCTGAGCAAACTGTCCTTCACCTTTGACTATATTGTGTTTTTTGAGTCAGGTTCCCCCCCCCCTCCCCCCCCCTTGTGTCAAGGACAGTCTCATAAGAAGTTGCCGGCAGGTTTGAATCCTTAATATGAAGGCCATTTGTAGTGCTTGTGCCATCGTTATCCTTGTTTTGGATTTTTTTTAAATATATATGTGCATGTAGATTTCTTTTGGGAATGTGTCGAATGAAAGTGTTTCCAAAATGTCATCCCCGACGGGTAGTAGCGTAGCTTGTGGCACAGTGTAGAGCAAAGGCTACAGGGGTCTTCTCTGCTTGAAAAATAGCTTTGGTGTGCTCCGTGCTGATGTAACAGTGAAGATGTTCCCAAAGCAGGGGAAAATGATGGTGCATTTTGGTCCTGGAGCTGTGTGCTTGTGCTCCTGCTGCAGGAGAGCAGAGCAGCTCTTCCTAGTGCAGTGTAAGTGGTTCTATATATATTTCTTTCAAAATAAACGTGATCCTCTTCATTCCCCTTGTCCCTGTTTATATTGACTGTGGTGCAGCTTCTGCTACTTTTATCCAAGGACAAACATAACTGGCTTGAGCTTTCCTGCTAGGTTATTCACAACATCGTGCTAGTTTCTGCTGGCATGTTTGCCCTGTTTTTAGAGCTCTTCTTCCTTGTGTATGCCCATTCAAACATGTTGATAAACTTGAATCTTAATTTGCCCTCTGAACTTGAGAGAAGGTTTCTCGTTTTGTTTTTCCTCCTGCGATGCGGCTGTCTCCGGAAGGTGAGAGTGGTTTGGGAAGATCTGGTTTTGACATGCTAGCCTTCTTAAAATAAAGGGAAAGGCTTCAAATCTGGTCATTTTTGCTGTTAGTAAAGCTAACATGAAGTTGCGTGTGCTAGGGTGAACGAGGTCCTGAGTTCAACTTACAAGTGGATGTTATGTTTCCTTCCCTATACGTTTTGTCAGTTATCTAGCTTGGAGAATTTTCTTTAGATGTTGACTTGTTTGTAAATAGTCATTCCATTGATGTACCTTTTAATCTTCGGCCGGCGTGTTTATCATACTGCAGTTGTCGCTTGAATAAAATGTTTTAAAAAGAAGCGGTAGGACAGGCAAACAGAATTAGCGGACGGGACGAGAGGAGGGAAAATCAACTAACATGCTAATAATTACATCTTCAGATGTCTCCTCATACTGCGTTTCCTGTAATGTAGACTTTGGAGAACAATAGATAAGGCCCAGAATTGAAGGCTTTTGTTTTGAAGATAGAGTAGGTGGTTGGCCATGCAGTAACTGGTGTTGCACCACTGACCAAGTGTATTCTCTGCATGTGCACTTAAGTATTTGGCCACTTTAGGGCTGAATGGGTCTAGACAAGGCTCCGCGTAGTGACTCTCCCTAGGAAAGGAAGGCTGGGAGCAGTGCTGCCCTTGCTCCTTCACCCCCCACCTAAGCACATCTTTGTGCCTCTTGAACCAGATGAGCGTACAGTTCATTTGGAGAATATTTCTGCCATGTGTTGAGCAGACATTTCACAACAGCTTTTTTTTTTTTCTAAAGGAAGAAGACATTAGGATCGTCTTGTGTCAAACTACAACCAAAAATGGTGGAAAGACTTTGACAAATGCTGTTAACTACTTTTCCTTGCAGTGTAGCATCATGGCCCCTTGCTTGCCTGCCCAGCTCATTGTCTGGAACAATTTTCTGTGGTCTTCCTCTCGACACTCGCAGCACATAAGTGCACTTATATGTGGCTGCCCAAATCCAAAGCTGTGTTTGGTACAGGTTGCGGCCTCTGATCTGCTCCCAATTTATGGCTGGGCTTCTATTTCTCCTAGGACTATGCTGTGTGGTAGCTTCCTGAAGCACCCTTTCAGCAAGAGGGCTCCCAAGCTTAGCTCTGGACTCATTTTGTTCATTTTGCAGGCCTGTAAGATTTTTGTCTGCACGCAATGAATCCCCAGTGATTGCCATCAAGTCTCAGGCACAGGCAGCTCATGCCTTCATTGAACCCTGGTTGAGAAGGGTTTAGCTGTAAGTATATAGAGGGCCAAGTTAATACCTGTTGTGGAAGAGCAGCTCAGTGTTTTTTAACAGTTGTCCATGTCTATAGTAGTGGCCAGATACCTCACTCCTGATCAACCTGTTACAGGAGGAAATCTTGGTGGATGCAATTTGTCATGCACTGACAACACCTGACTAGGTTTAAACAACTGACCGAATACCTGAGCAGAAAAGGTGGTGTTACAGCACCCCTGTCTTCAATATGTGTGCAGCAGAAGAAACAAAAAAAGCTGATCTCCACCACCATGATTTCAGTGGCGGAGGTGAGACTGGGGAGCAAGATGGAAAGAGCACCAGGATGAAGGAGCAGAGAATCACCAATCTCCTCCTGCTCGGGGACTCAAGCGCAGGGAACCCGTCCTGTGAAAACAGTTTGCTGCATAAAGGTGTACTGTTAGCTTTTATAGGGGAAAACAGTCTATAATGCTGAGGGGAAAACTGTATATGCCATCAGCATTTTGAATACTATATCCTTTTCTCTCTATTTAAGCAGTAGTGTGCCATGCAGTGCACACCAGAAATGGGGAGGGGGATGCTGCCCCCATCTTAAGGGACTTAACAGCATAACTAGAGAGCAGAATTGGTGCCACAAATGTTGTTTCTTAATTTTTTTTGATTTTGTTATCAACCTCTGACAGTATTTGCCTCTTTCCATTGGTCAGTTGAGAATTTCTCTTTGTAATTTGCTAAAATTTGAGGCAGCCTTTCAGTTTTTGAGATGCTGCAGAATCTGAGTGTCAGTTCTTGGTTTATTTGCCAGAAGACGTGACAGCACAACCCTTATGAACATAAAATTGCCCAGACTGCAGTTGTCTTTGTCAGCCGCCAGAAGTTGTGCTGGTTGAACTAGAATCATTTTTAAAATGGATGTAAACTGATGCGTGTTCCTTTGCGGACCTGCGTAAAGAGGTCACTCTTTACCTGCTCTTATCTCAGTCTAGCTTTCTGCAAGAGATTTAACTTGTATTTTTTTAAGTCTAGTTAACCCAAGGCAAGCCCTGTTGTGTCCAAGCTTCAGATTCTCAGGCTTCGTAGGGTTGGCCTTTGGAGGAAGGAAGACTTTATGGATAGGGCAGTAGCCCTGGACGCCAAGTTCAATTTCCTGCTCTACTAGGAGATTCCCTTGCAATTTAAGGCAAGTCACAAAGCCCAGATGCCTAAAGGAGTTTAGCTGCCTAACTTCACTGGGAGATGCATGGCTGAATAGTTCTCGTAGATGGCGAAACACCTTTGGGGTTCTGGCCCTTCATCTCTCTGACCCACAGTTCTCCTCGTGCAGACCTGAAAGACTGGTGACTTCTTTGGTGGCGGGCTAGTGTGAAGGTGTGTACGTTGAAGGCTGTGCTGCTCAGGTGCTTGAGGCCTGCGTTGGATAGAGAGATGGGGCCCTCGGGCTATTCAAGGTAATGTTTGGCTATTGTGAACAGGCAGTAGCTCTTGCTGTTGTGCCTGTGGTATTGCTTGCCCAAAGACAGGTTCCTCTTCATCCCCAGTTTAGTTAGTGGAGCATTAGTGTATGTTGAACAATGTCTTCACAACAGAAAAAAAAAAGAAACTTGAGTTATTTTTAAATGGAAGCTGATACTTTGGGGAAAGAACACAAAACATCCTGGAGCTCTCAAGTTGTGAAATGTGCCGTTCTCTGCATCTGTGACCTACCACTGACTCCAGCTAGAAATGTTGACACCTGTGCAGGTAATTCTGTTATAGTAAAACATGGTGTGCAGGCTAAAGAGGGTTTGGTTTTTTTCCTTGGTTCTGTAAAATAGCTTCATTTGAGGAATATGCAAGACTTATTTTCAGGAGAGTGCTCTAATGGCATTTGTGCTAATGATTTCTCTGAATTTAATCAAAGCCTTAGCTGTATGTTGGTAATGTTAAGCTATGTTCGGAAAACGCGCATGGGTGTTTTGTATCGATTGAGAGATTTTACCTATAGTTTTGAGACCAAAAGTCAATGTGTGTTACGCCTCAATTCTTAGAACAGCACTTTGGAAAGTAAAGCAGTCTTTACTTTTTTTGCATCTCAAGAAGTAAACTTAAAAGACTTCTTTCAGAGCCAGCCCCCACTTGCCAGGAATCAGAAGACGCAACCCTTTCAAGTGGGCAGAGTCCCAGGGGATCAGCTTTTCCCAGCCTTCCCATACTCCGTTGCTGGTTCGTATAACAGTCCTTCCCTGCTCGCCAGCCTTGATTCCTGAGATAACCCACTGCACCCCACTGAAGGAGGAGTTCAGATCCAGCAGGATGCAAAACTGGAGCATGTGAAGAAGGGTAGGATGAAGGAGAATGGGCTCCTTGCCCCAGGGACGACAGCTCAGCATTTGCTCCGTCCATGTGTTTGAATCAGTCCTTCCTATCATCCAGAAATCCCCCTTTTTTTTTTTTTTTTTTCTGGCAGTGTCACGCTATAGCAGCAGCAGCCCCGAGCTTATTATCTTCCTCCCCAAGAGTTGAATTGTACTTGAGCTCCTTGGGGGCTCTCTGTTTACATGGTCTTACACATGTTGGTTATCACGGTGTCCCCTCCCCTTTCTCAGCATAGAATGCCGATCTCTCTCTTCGGTCCCCTTTTAATTGTTGACTATTATGCCCTCGAGCCCAGGAGAGCAGGAGAGAGGTTATCTGAGGAATTGGTGCTAATGCTGCTTCACAGACAGGCCACTGGAGTACAGTGAGGGGTGTAGTACATCTCTCTCCCTGGGAAACCATAAATTACTAGTGCTCCTGAAGCTTGGTCTCGGAGCCAGTGCAACATGGGTTGTTTTTAGTACTAGCCTCGCTGGCAGTTGTCAGTGGTATTAACTCCTCCTACTTTCTACTTCTTCCCCCAGGGAGTCGCAAACCTGTCTGAGAAAGAAGGCTATAGGCATATCACTCTGTTAAGTTTGGCTATCCCTTGCTTTTCCACCGCTTCTGTGAATACTTGGGCTGTTTTTTGAAGGCAGGTACGTGTTAGGATCTTTGGTTTTTATTGCTATGTAGAAAAGCAGCCGAGTTTAATGGCAGTTGTTAAAATCAGTTGTGGGGCTCCCAGGACACTGATGGGACTAAACAGTGCTATAAATATCTTCCATGACACTGATGGGACTAAACAGTGCTATAAATACGTTCCAGAGCTGTTCTTTGGCTACAGTAGTGCTTGGTGAAAGCATGGTTTTATAATCCATTCATGACATGGTTTGGCCATGTCTGCATGGATAAAGTGCCTGTCGAAACTTTAATAAGTTGAATAAAACACAGTGAGATAAGCGTGCAGGGAGGAATCCCTGTAGTTGTGCTGGGCCTGCAGCGCTCTCTTTAGGAGTCCCCCCAAGGGACTGAGAGAGAATCTGAGAGCCTTCCATTACCAAGAACCATGAGAGATGCCCCAGATACACCTGGGCAGGTGCAGACGTAGTAACATATAGGTAGGGGCTTGGTGTGAGGATACTCCTATCTGGGCTTGGCTAGCTGCATAGTGTAGATATGATATGATATAACCATAGTTTCTCAGAAGAGGGCAAGAACTATGGTTCCTGCCCCTTAGGGTGGAAAAGCACCCAGGTCTTGTTGCCCCTTTTGGCTGCTGGAAGGGGAAGGAGCTACCTCAGAAACAGATCCCATTCTTACCTGTCTCCTTACTGCATGCAGGGTCTGTCTGCCTGGCAGTCTTGAAAACAACTGCAGTACTGGTAATGTCTGAGCTGCTGCTTGGGAAGCCTGTGCCTGGAGATCTGGGCACTTGCACAATAAGTAGGCAGATGCTGCTCACGAAGACATCGCTGTATAACTTGATATTCAGGAATTCACAGCTGTACATGCTGTAAACTTCCTTTTGGGAGGTGCAGAGGGACTGACTGGCAGAAGTTGATGTCTGAGGCCTAGCCTATACTGGGTGGGGAGGTTTGCTGGCTGGTAGCAGCTTCTGGTGGCTCAATACAGCTGTTCTTCATCGACTACAGCAAGGTGCATTGGGCACCCTGGGAAGGCAGAACTGCCAAAGGGAACAGGCCTCCCTGAAGAATGCATAAATCTTGCTACTGGTGTTGGCTGCGCGGTGGAAGCAGAAGACTTTTTCTGTTGCAGAGGTGATGTAGTCCTGCCAGCGGAAAGGAGGAGTGTGTCCACACAACAGCTTTGAATGTGGACACACATGAAGTTTTGCAAGCAGAACTAGGCTGTGGGGCCCACCAAAAAGACCTGCTGCAGTGGACCAAGTGTGGAGGTCTTTATCATCCACTGGTGGCTCATTCTAGATGCTTTGAAGAAAGCTATAAGAAGCCCTGCATTGGGCGGGGTGGGATGAGGCATTCTCCATGAAGTCTTTCCACTGCAGGTTGGTTTAAGTGCCAAGACACAAAGCCAAAGAAAGGTTTATACAGCACTCGCAAGCCGAAAGGAGGCAGATGGATTTTTCAAATGCTTAGTAGAGCACCATAAGCATCTATAGCTTTGTCTACCCAGCGATAGGCTACTAACAGACATGTGAATGCAGGGAGCCTAGTTTATATTCCTAACAATGTTCTTTACTACTAGTGATGATTGACAACCTGTTAAGAAAATGAACGTGAAAACTAGCACAGAAGGCTGTGCTTATAGTCTAGAGATCGGACAAAGCCTGCAGACATTTCTTAAATTGCCCGTTGTGTTGATTGTCAACCAGTGGCAGTGATAGTGAAGGCTTTTTGCCAGTGTCTTGACTACTCTGTTGTCTGGGGTAGTTAACTACCTGCAGCTGGTTTACCTACCTGCTTCTGTCACTGGTCCCTTTACAGTGGTGGTAGCCATGGGTGGGAAACTCTGATGAGTAAGACTGAAGAGGGAGAAGGTGATTTGGTCACCTGTGTGTTTGCCTCTTGTCTCCAAGTGAAGACTTGGGGCTTGTCTAAACACAAGAAGCTGTGCTAGCCCAACTTTACTTACCTTTGCCCTGATTTAATTGCACTGGTTTAATAGTAATGAGGTGTGCTTTTGAAAAGTTTCAGTACAGCTCTACCAGCAAACCCTCCAAGAGCAGCTGCACCTCTCACAACCACAAAAGTGCTCTTGCTGACATAGTTTATGGTAGTTCCTCAAGTGAAATTAGCTATACTGGCAAAAGTACCTTCACCTTGTGGGTTGGGCTTGTAGATCTGACCTCCTTAAATATCTTGGAAGTTGATGCCAGAGTGATTATAAGAAAACCCCTGTCTTGGACGTGTCAAGCATCACTGGCAGTGGAAGGAAGAAGGAAACTTCAACAAACACTTGTTTTCATCGCAGCATCACCGAGCTCCCTGCAAAACCAGAAAATCTCGGTAAAACTTTTGTTACCGAATTGTGACCAGCGAGAATGGAACGTGGATGCGGACTGAAAAGGGAAGGATAACGTTTTGAAAAACCAGAACTCGTTAAGCAGCAGTGATCTAGTGCACGTTCTTGAGGCACTGTTGAGGATTTTAATGACTGAATCTGTCACTTGTTAAAAAGGATATGACAAGTGATTTTTTGATATATGGTAACTTTTCATATCATCTTGGAAAATATAGGCTTTCAGTTTTACTTAAGGTGATTAGCTAGATTTTTGGATATGTTAATATCCCCTTCTGCAGCTTAAAATTGGATACTCATGGCCTGACTCTGCAGGCTGCCCCTGGCAAGCCCTGGCATTGAGCTCCAGGGTCCTTCCATGCCAGTCAACAAATGAAATCAGGGCCTCTTACTCATTTGGGAGCCTGTCATATTCCCCCACTGGGCTTGCATGGATGAAAGAAAAATATTTAATTTCCTCATTGCCTGTAAGTTAGTACAACCAGTGTACATTTTTGTAGCTATTTTAAGTATTTTTGATATTTAAATACAAATGCACGTCAGGAAGTGCTAATATTGATGCGACATGAAATGATAATGTGAAAAGTAGAAATTTCTAAGGCAGCTAGAATCTGGGAAGGTTACTAATCTTCATTGCAGTGCTTTTGTCATTCTAATTTTCCCCAGTTTGACAAGATGATGATGATGGTGATGATTTCATCCAAAGAGCTCACAGAGAGATCAGCATCCATTTTTCCATCTGTAAAATGGAGGGAAGTGACCTGTACAAGGTCACCCTGCTACTCAGTGGAAGTGCTGAGAATTAAATCAAGGTACTAACCCAGTGCCCTGACGCCCCAGGCCACATGGCCTCCCAGGTAGTGTGATGGGGACTGTGAAAGTAAAGGTCATGTCTTACGTTCACAGCCCCGTTTCTGGTGTACAGCAGAGATGGTGCGAGGGCCTCTGAAAAGTAGGGCCATCCACCCTTTCAGATCCTAGGGCTTGGGTTCACTTCCTGGTTGTAATGCAGAACAGAGCCTATTCTGTTTTCTGGTAATAGTTCTGTGATGATTTTTGTCTTATATCCTTGCAGTTCCACAGAGTTGATAATTTAGCTAGCTTAATCATGAGGTTTTTGCCAGGATGGTAGATGAGCTGTGATCTGTCGCCTCCTTTGCTATGCTCGTCTTTAAAACAAACCTGAGAGGGATTCTTCAGTTAATCCTTGGTCATGCTGGTCCTCAAACCCGCTGAGGAGCAAACTGTGTCCTTGTACAGACATTCAGTTTCTCCTGGGAGAGTCACTGCACTCCCAGGAGAAGCCATGAGTGTACAGATGTTGTCTTTTTCTCCCAGAGTAAAAAGAGCCACTCCAGGACAAACCAACCTGGGAACAACCAGGGTTAAGTCACTCTCAGGAGAGTTTCTCCCAGGAGAGCGAATGTCTGTACGTGCTGAGAGTCCTTCATTCTGTCAGCGCTTACACCAAACAGAGCGATGGGGCTGTTTGCAGAGTGAAGATACTCCTGGGCATGTGGCTTTGCAAGTCTGGACCTGCACCTCAGAATTTGCCCTGCGAGTCCTGTGGGAGCAGAACCTGTCCTTTTACCAGCTGTGCCAGAGCCGCGTTGGTATCCTAATCAGAACTGCAGTGGAAGTCGGTAAGGATGCTGGTGATTTCAGGGCCCTCCTGCAGGCTCCCTGAGCTGTCCGGTGACAGGAGAGGTATGAGGTCTTGCTCCCCCATTTTCAGCACACTGCAGACTTGCAGCATTGGAGCTGGAGTAGCCTGTATTGCTTTGCCTTGTGCATTGCAAGGCCCCTCTGTTTACACAAGTCATTGGAGAGGTGTGCGGCAAGGGCTGGTATTTGTGGCCTAGGTGCACTGTTTGCATTGTAGTTCTCCCTTTGCTGGCTCATTTTCTGCTTTGGGGTCAAGGAGCATCTCGCGGTTCAGTTTGGTCATGGGTAGCACTTTTCTTTCCTCCAAATTGGGCTCACTTTTCCTTGTCCTTCCCTCTCCGCATATGGAAAACAATCCATCATTCTCTTCACAACAGCCTTTTACATATGGGAAGACCTGTTGTCACGGCCCCCCCTGAGCCTTCCCTTTGCTAGACTAAACAAACCCGATTCCGTCAGCTTTTCCGCCCAGGTCATGTTTTCCAACCCCCTTATCATTCCTGTTGCTCTTCAGTGGATCCTTTCTAATGCATCTGCATCACTTTTAAAGTAAAATGTCGAGAAGTGGACCTAGGGATCCACTGGAGCCCCGCAGGACTGTGAATGCAGAATCTCACTGTTATCTGAGCTCCGTCAGGTGCGTCATGCAGCATTTCTGGAGGAGGCCGCAGCAGCCTCAAGACAAGTTCAGGGCTGGTGCAAGAAAGCCTGCAAGGGATACCTGTTCTGCAGCTCTTTCCCGGGCTGGTCTCGAACAAGAGGTGGTTGGCTGATTGATGTGGTCTTCGGAGTATGGCTCCTAAGTTAATTACAAGACTTAATTTGTTTTGCTCGGTTGAGAAATAAAATTTATTATGACCTCATTGAAGTATTACTCTGAAGCACGCAGTCAACTAAGCCTTCCAGCTGAGGATCGGTGCAGTTATAAGCGTGGCGGTGTTAGTTTTATCTCAAAATACCCCCCCAAAAAATCAGCAGATGCTTTTGGGTGATCTGGAAGCTGCTGTCCTGTGCAGTAATACTTGCCAAAGCCACAAAACGGTGTTGTCCCCCCCACACCCTCCCAAATCCAGATTTTGTTTGCTGCGCGCAGTTGCTGCTTTGGGTTTCAAGCAAAGATTGCATGTGTGGGCCAGGGAGTGTCCAGCACGCTGGGTCCCGAGCTTGACCGGGGCCTTCTATCACTGCTACAGATGCAGAATTGTAAGGAGTTTACTATTCAAAACATGTTATCATTGAGCTTTCCTGTCATGTTAATCTGACTGGTTCAAGTATTGCATGAACTATAAATTTGCTTGTGGCGTGGAATAGTCAACTTGCATTCTCCCGTCTGGGGTTCTCCCTTACACTAATGAGTACAGACAATCTATGCAAACCTCTTCCCTACAGAAAACAGACTTTCCTCTTTTAGTATATCATTTTTTTTATGCCTCCATATTCAGTAACCCTCCTCTTTTTCTGGCATTACATATTCTGCAGGCCATGCTAGGAAGGTCCTCTTTAAAATGCTTGCATCATATCAAAGGAATCTTTCTGTGGGGCCTTTAAGTAGTGGCAGTTTCAAACCTACATTGTTTCAAACGAGTTTATTGTTTTTAGCCTTTTATTACATTTTGATTACAGCAAGAGCCGCTCACCTCTATAAAAACAAATACAAAATGTATTCTGCAAATAAACAGTGATTATAATGCAGCAGGAAGGGTGCTTGCAAGCAGTGGATGTGTGGCTCTGCCTGCTTGCTGGATGAATATGATAAAAGGTTTAAACTGCTTTTTAGATGGGGGAAAAAAGTTTGTTTTGTCCTAGAAACATGAGGAAAAGCACATCTCACCCTCCCTGGTTTGTTTTTTTTCTGGGGATCTTTTTTGAGGGCCAGATTCCAGGTGGAAATCTGTCTTCCAGAGTGTTGGAGAGTTGGTTCATAAAGGAAGTAACCCGAGAGTTGGAAAGCCTTTGATGAAAAGCTCCCTCCCTTCCATTTGCTGAAGTTTTGCTTTCTTTAATTATGACATCACATGAACATGCAAATTCCCCAGTCCAGCATCTTCCACGAAAACAATGCAGAGGAGACAAGACCTGCATGTCTAATGTGAAAAACAAGCAAACCTGATTCCTCCGCTTCCTCCTATTTTTTGTGGAAGAAGCTTTCAAGCTCACTTTATGCAGCGGCAGTTGATACAAAGGAGACATGCACAGCGGTTTCTTCTGCAGTTCTTGCTACTGGGTTCTCCAAAATAAAATCAGAAGAATAAGAAATCTGTTGCTTTTGTCTTTTGCTGCAGTGTTTAACAGCCCATGGTAACATAAAGGATGGAGGCTAGATAGGATGGCATAGTTATTAATGGGCCCCTTATAAAACATCTATTCTTTTTGGATTTTAGGGTTCTCCTGTCTTTAAGCAGGCTTCTTCCTTCATCTTACTCCGCAGTTTACTTGTAAAGAGGTGAATAAGCAGCACGCCGGTGTGCTGTTCCTCTCCTGGTAACATCCTCCAGAAGGACGCTCCTCTTCACGCGTGCCTTAATATCAGAGTGTACTAACCCCAGCCTTCTCTAAGATTCAGCCAGGTTCAAAGGAGCTGCCAAAACCAACGGCTAGAAGCTAGTTTTGTTCTCAGTAAGGAACGTCTTGGTTCCCTATCGTCTTCCTCACTCAGTCGGAGCGTTATCTCTGTGTAGTAGTAGCTCACCATTATGAACTAATGCTTTGGTTATACACGCGCGTAAGGGCTTGCCTGGTGCAGATGCTTTGATGCTTCCAGGCCTGAGCTCTAACTTCTAGTCTCTTTGGATCAAATCTCCTTCTGACACTGACTGGGCTAAATATCTACAAGCAGTGTGGGCAAGGGGCTAGCTTCCTCCTGCATGCTGCAGCCACTGGTAGCTAAAGGATCTCACCTAGATGCAGTAAGGGCATCTGGCTAATGAGGAATATTACTGCTGATGGTCCTTGTCCTGATATTTTCAAGAACCTCATTTTGTTCTATGGTCGGTGTCGTCTCCCCCCCCCCCCCCCGGCACAAGAAAGTACTGTTTCTTGCTTCTTGAGGTCTCAGTTGTACCCTGTCCAGCTGAGCATGTGGGTGAATTGAATGCTTTATTGGGGAGCAGACAGGGTTCTTCGGGTAAATCCTGTATCTTTTATTAGACCAACTCAAATATTGGGGGAGCAGTTTGTCTCAGTTCTCCGGTTGGTTGTCAGGGCAGCCACTACCCAGGGTATCAGGAGATTGTCCTACTTTCCTCTCTCACATCCGAGAGCCTCAGAACTTCGTACAGCGGACACCTGACATTCGTTCCCTTTGTGCTCTGGCCAACAGGCACAGCCAGCCAACAGATCCTCTTTTAATAAAGGAAATGTTACTTGAAACTTGAGTGTTTTTCTCTCTGTCAGCTTCTGTTGGAAAGCAGAAAGCCTAATCCACTCTTCTGAACTGCTAAAAGAACAGAGACGTCAAATTGCTGGGTATGAAATTATGCTGCTTGTTCATTTACCAGCAGGAAATGGTGTGTAAGAGGTTTTGGATCCTACAAAGAGCATTCGTCTTTGTGTGCGCAAATTTAGCACTCGCCGAAGGTGTCAGGTTGACAGGCTCAGAGATGGTGGAGGCTGGAATTTTACTTATCCTCAGAGCAGGTATGGTGCAGGCTGTGATAATGTGAGATTCCTCATCTCGAGCCACTACATCCCTGGTACCCTTCAGAGACCGCCTCTAGAGGCAAGAAGCTTGCTCGTTCTACATTCCTGCCAAATTGTCCTTTCTGCTGGAAAGAGCCCGGGGGGGTTAATGCAGTTAATGCCAACTCTGGTGGTGGTTTTTATGATGGATGCCTATCTTCAGAGGCGGACATAGACATCATCTTGCTCCTTCCATATATGCTGGAGCAGGAGCTACTTTCAGTCACCTCCCATTGGGGCTGGATTCAGACTGGTGAGATGAAAGGTTCCATATCTCGCTTTTGCAACCCGCTGAGTAACGCAGCCCCCATAAAAGAGGTTTCAACACTGTTCCTCCTGGTGCTAGGAGATACTGCTTAGGCAGAATGTGATAGAGCTAATTGGTGCCACTGCCTTGAGTGAGCTTGACGCTGTGTGGCAACTTGAAAAAAAAAACATAAAACTTCACATTAGCTTATGTACATGTCTCGCCTTTTATCCCAGGCCTCGAAGCACTTTACATCTTCTGAAGGAGGTCAGGCTGCATGGCGTCTGGTGTGCAGAACTGGGAGTCATGCAGAAGCCCTTAGCAGTGCTAAGAAAACTGGGATTGAAGAAGCAGCAGGAGAAGGCTGGAGGTGTCCGTTTGTTATTTTCACACCCTCCCACCCAAGCTCTTTGTGGGGTCTGCACGCCGTGCTGATGCAGTGGAGCTCCTTCCTCTTTACGTTGGCTTCCAGAGGCACCTGGCAGTGGAGATGAGGCTGGCAGAAGGACTCCCATGACATTGCATTGTCCTGGAGACTGTAGCAGGGAGCAAGAGGCCCTAGATATTGTGGAGAGGCATGTGGCATCTCTTATCTTCCAGTAATCCATGTAGTTGAGTAGGGGTGGGAGCCCTGAGAGAGAGAGACAGCTCAAGGCTACGAGTCTAGGCTGCCCAGTTCCCCTTTATTGCCGCAGGTGGCAATAAAGCAGCCAAGGGGGTCTATTCCAGGCTCTGGGGACTCTCAGTCTACTGAGTTCAGGTAGGATTGGAGTGAATGTTAAAACTCCTTTTAGATTGGATAGTATTTTAGAAAGGAAATTGTTTTAGTTGAACTCTTCCGTGCCCATTTCTTCTTTATTGGGAAAGTCTTCTTTAATGCTCCCTCTAATTTGTCTTGTTACCAGTCTGCATCATCTACTGTTATGAATAAAATATATTTCCTTCATAAAAGGATTTTATAGGTGAAGTGAATGAACATTTCTGTGCTTGCTTTCTCTTTTCTTCTGCACTTGATTTGCATATATTTCATACTCTTGCCGTATCCTAAATTAGATTCCGATCTATGTACAGTTACTCAAATGGGTAACATTGCTCGCGGGAAGTTCCATAAGAGTCTCTTTCTGCAGTGGCTTTTGGGTTAGTATCTGGAGTAATAGATCAGACTTGGTACGGGAGTGTGGCCATGGGATTTGCTGTGGAAGGGGGTGGTGTCCTCCATGCATTCTCCATTTTTTAAATTTTAATTTTTAAAAATTAAATGTAATTGATGCTGAATTTCTTCTCTGCCGCATCCATATGCCATAGAATTGGGGCTTAGCTTGCTGTGGAAAGCACAGGGACTTCATTGTTACTGAGGCAGATGCTTGGACAGCAGTCAGGAAGGATGCACAAGGCTGCAGGTAGTTAGGTAGGATGGGTAATAAAGTTATTAAAAGGTAAAACCTCCAAAGTCCATGTGGCTTTCCCCACCGTCTGCATGGTGAGGCTGGGCTCTGCCAGCGCACAGGAGGGTGTGAGGAAGGAGTGCAGAATTAATGCCAATTGTTGCCCCACTGGCTGAGGGGTTGGGATTACTTGGGGCCTTGCTGCATTATTTTCACTAGGAGGAATAAATAGTTATATGAATCAGGCATTTCTTTGCTGTAGATCTGCTTATTTGCTGAGAATGATCACAACTTTGTTTCCCTGAATGCAGAAACAAAGGGCAGGTGGGTTCCTCGGCCATTCTCACTTGGTCTTTGCTGGCTTTCTCTTGCAGGTTTGCGCTGGGTCCTAGGGAAATCCATCACACAGCTCAACTCTGCTCAGATTTTGCCGTGCAGTTGATTGCCTTGGGCGGTAGTGTCTTTTGTCTCTAGCTATCATTCTCCATAAAGAGGCTTGATTGCACCTTCCATTCACCATGAAAGAAATGTGATTAGCACACCCATTGGCTTTGACCAGATCTGTGATTGCCTTTGATCAGACTTGCTTGATGGCGGCCATTATCACCTTCCAGCATAATAATATTTTAACAAACTTTTCTCTGCAATGGGATCTCTTAATGTGTTGCTCAAAGGCCACTTCTATGCTAAGAGAATGACCCTCTTGTCACAATGATTGTCAGCAGCTCAAACTCCCCCAGCCAGATCCAAAAGCTGGTGTTGACAACAGTTTAAATGTAAGTATAGAAGATGACACCATTTTCAGCTGTCTTGAAAGCCTAATTGAGAACATGTTCTACCAGGTCTCAGCCAAACTTCCCTTAAGCCATTTTGTCCAATCTATTCTAGCAGTTGCTAATTTTTCATGTTAGCTGGGATAGGGATCATTGCTGATATATTCCTTTTGTTCATCTCCCTACTGTGAATGAGTCTGGAGAGCTTTTGGACTGAGGAATTCTGCCCCCCAGGTCTTGATTCTGCAAAGAACATGAAATAAAGGTGAGCCGTTGGGGGCCGGGTGCGACCCTACTTGAGCTGCAATTGCCCATTTCATTCTTATAACACTTTACAATTTTGGCTCTGTGCATTTTGGTAACTTAGAATCCTCCCTTTATCTCTTTAGTCCAGATAAAGGCAACACAGTTCCTGTTATCCAGGTTCTTCCAATTGGTAAAGCCAGTATATAACATTATTTAATGACTTCTGAAAATAATTCCAGCACAATTTTGGCCTGTATACCCTGGGTCTCAGAGTGCACTGATTGAACATTGTTTGAGCATTGTTTCACAAGCAGTTCCATCAAGTCTAGACGGTGGTCTGCATCTTTGAGTCCTTATTTTTAGGATAATTATTAATGCCCCAAAATGGGAAAGGAGCCAGCTCATCTTTTCTCCAGAAAGAACCTGCTATACACTTAAAAATAAACAGTTGGTGCATTCATTTGCATCATTTTTGTATGTACAATGACATATTGACTTAATCTGTCTGAGAGGAAGTTTAAGCACCGACATGCCAGAGTCCCTGATTTGATTAGTATTTTAGTGAACCTTCTGTGCAAAGAGATCTGATGTGTTTACTGAATATATTCCATCGAAAGTAATTTCACTCTTCAGTCCTATAAGTACTTGCAGGTGTTGCTATTAAAAGAGCATGTAAATCTGAGCATAATTCTGACTCGTATGCTTTCGTCTTATCTCTTTTTTCTTATGTCCATCAATTTGATATAGGGAGGAAAAACAAATGAGAGAGAGAGAGAGGTTAGCTTGGGGGAGATGGTTTCACCTTAGTCCTTTGTCCTGCTTCTTCCTCTGTGTGTGTGTGTCAAGCAGGGGTGGGCAATTATTTGGGCTGGAGGGCCACTTACAGAGTTGCGGTGAGCTGTTGTGGGCCAGGAGGGGTGTTGACCTGGGAGGGGGGCAATTGATCTTATCTGTCCCTGGGCCCATCTGCCTCACACGCACCACCGGTGGCTGGATGGAGTGGGCTGGCAGGGTCTTTATGGAGACTGCCCTGTGACCCCTGTGGGCAGGGTGTGCTTAGTTGAGTGGATGAGATTGGCCTGCAGGTTCCTGGGCATGGGACCAGAATTGCAGGGCAGTGACAGCGCGGGGCTGGGGCCCAAGGCAGAGCCATGGTCCGTTCCCACACGTCCCTGCCCATGGAACTGGTGCCCGTCACAGGGATATGCAGGGAGCGGATTGCAGCTCTGCCCTGGGTCCCGTCCCGCGCTGTCACCACGCCGCGATCCCGACCTGCTCCTGGATGCTACTCCCTGCCCACCCACAGTCCCATCACATCTGCCTGGCAGGGGTCCATGGAGACCCTGCCTACCTGGTCTCTTCATCTGGTGCCCCTGGCAGTGGGTGCTCTGTAGTCTGGCTGTGGCTGCTGGGCTGAGTGAGTCGCCGCTATGGGGATATCAGGAAGCCGAGTGCGGCCACTGTGACACCCTGGCCCTGCCACACACCAAGGGTCGTCGGGACCAGCTGCATGTGCCATAGCCCGGGCTTGCCCCCATACCTGGGCCAGGTGGGGCCGAGGGCTGGATATAATCCCTTTGTAGGCTGGATTTTGCTCACTCCCATTGTAAAGCATCTAATGGGGCTTTGCTCCCATTATTGCTACTGCAATATCAGTATTTAAAACTATGTGCACTATCAGCTGCGTACCATTGAGAGGCATTCAAAGGTTAGCACAAGGCATGTAAAATCATGGTTTTCATTCACATCTGAATGAATCCAGAGCGTGTCTAACAGCATGCCGCTTGTTTGTCTCTTTTCTGTTACTCAAAATTTGAATGACCCTTGTACTTATAAATTTGAGACTATTTTAACACCCTGGTTTAAAAAATACATTGGTCCTGGTGTGTTTACACAAAATCATATCTACTTAAGCTGAGCAAAGAAAACCTGAAAATAAAATCAAATCATTTGGCGTGCATGTTAAAAACTTGCTAATAGTTCTTGGACTGATGGGAATCTTGTGTTGAGCAGTAATACGATTAAATGGATTAAAGCATCTTGAGAAAATACAGCAAACGGGGACTATTTTGGGCCAAGAACTGTACCAAAATAGCGCTGGATATGGCTAAATGTTGAGATCGTGTTCTCTGCTCTCAAATCACGCTCGTACTTTCTGGTACATAGCAGAATACATCGACAACCGTTACTTGGTAAGCCCCAAACCTGTAATGAAGGTGAATTCAAGAAAGCAGGTCGTAGTGGCTGTTTCATGCTTTGCCTTGGGGTGTTATGTTGCTCCAGAGCGTTCACAGTTCATATGAAAGCGGCATCAAAGCTACTGCAATAAACCTTTATTTTTGGTAAAATTATAAGTTAACATTTACATTTCTTCAAGGCTGAATGTCTGATTCTTGGGGAGGTGGAAGTACCCCATATTTCCAAGACAGGATTTAAAGAAGCCAATATTGCTTTGTTTGCTTGCAGTTGTGTTTCAGGACGCCTCATGAGCATGGATTTTAACCGGGAGTGCATGGCTCTTGGAGTGACTACCCTTGTTTCAAATAGGATTTCAAGATGCAATGTTAGTTCGTGTCGGTTAAAAGCTGTTAACGTATCCTAAGAACTTTTTTTTCGAGGCATGTGCTGCCTTTGACCTGTGTTAAACTGCTCGATTTGGAAAGCATAGCTCTCCCTGGTGTTGTACCAGCTAGTGTCCTTTAATACCATTTCTTAAAGTGGAGAATGTGCTGAGCCTAGGCAGGGCAAGCGATGTTTGAAAACACACGAGTTGGCATGGGTCATCCCGGGACTGTCTCTGAGGCCTCGGAGTCAGCTAACCATTTTTGTACATGGCTTGTCTTGGCCTTGCTTGATGCAGGCTGCTGTTGTGGTCATAGGAGGTCAATCGCACAAGACAGTACATTTGAAAACCATCCCTAGGTTTCCAGTCCAGACAAGCCCATAAACTATCAAGCTCTTCACTACCCAGGACCTCCTTACACGATCTTTTTTGCTCATTCTTGTTCATTAAGATCTCTGTTTAGAGAAATTCCCGTAGTTCTTGATGATTTGGAAGTGAGCATTCATCATTCTCTCTATTGCTATTCACTTGCTGCTTAAGAGATCTCTCTCAACATTGTTAGACAGAGAGAAATGTGGCCAAAAATGTTGTCATTATGAGAGACTAACCTTGCAGATAGAGAATAGAAAACACCAGGACTGAAGAGCCCAGGTAGTTGAGTGTGGAGGAGGCTTGGGATTTCTTTAAGTCAAAGGTGCAAAAGCTCTCTGGAGCTTGTACCCCAGGCAAGGGGAAAAACTTGAAGGGAAGGTTTCTAACCTAACTGGCTGAATAACCATCTCACCTGCACTTAGGAGTAAGGGGCCAGCCCAGATGGAGCAGGAAAGGGGATTTTTCCGGGAAGGAAATTCTCTTGGAATCTGGATGTAGTGTGGGGAAAGGACAGTTGCCAGAGTTGAACTAAATTCATTTTCAAGGAAATCAAAGCAGATACAAAACGGCTTTTCAGTCCTATTAATTTCAGTATTAAACGCACTGCTTAAACTGATTCAGGGGAGTATGCTGAATTGTGTGGGAAATGGCCTGTTTTCAGTTTTTTACACTTCGTTAACAGGATGGCTTCACTCAGAGCTTGCACTCATCCTCTGCTCAGCTGGTCTCCCCTCCTTGAGGCTCCCTGATACTCCGAACACCTTGCTTCTAATAGTAGCCTTAACATCGCCTGGGCCTACCCGGTCTTAGTGCTGCTAATAGCACAGTACTGACAAGACGTGATGAGCTGGAAGGATCTCCCCTCGTCTCTCCAATTGCCGAAGGAGCCCACTGTATGGGTCTTAAGTGATGGCTGGACTTCAGTAAAGCCTTTGACATGGAGTCACGTGGGAAATCAGAATTGAGTGTGCGTGTAAGGAGCCGACTACAAGGAAGTCACCAATAGGTTGTATTGAAAAAGCATGCTGGGGCTGGAGGGCAGGTTCTCATGTAGTTGCTCAAGGATCGGTCTCATTTTTATCAGTGACCTTGGCACAAAAAGTAGGAGCGTGCCAATGAAATGTGCTGATAACACAGTTGGGAGGCTCTGTCAGTACAGCGGAGGATTTAAATATCCTACAGGAAGGACTGGGTGAACTTGAGGACTGTAGTCCTCTAAATGGGATGAAATCTTAATGCTACCAAGTGCTCAAACTAGCACTGAGGGACTCGTACAAAGCATCTCTAAAAAGCTGGCAGCTCAGCGGTTGGAAAAGACGGAGGACAAGAGAGACCTGGGCATGCAAGTTGATCAGAGGATGACTGTGAGCCACCAGTGTGATGTGGCTGTGAAAGTCGGCGTGATTGTAGCGTGCTTCAGGTCAAGCACTTTGGGTAGAGGTAGATACGTGTTACTGTAATTGGACAAGTTAATGGTGAACCTGTATCTGCAGTACTATGGCATGGTGCTGGTCTCCCCCCAGCACAAGACAGATGAATTCAAACTGGAGCAGTGAGATCAGGGAGCTGAGAGCTGTTTTATGAACATAGACTAAAAGGCAGCAGCTTGTTTAGTCTAAGCAGAATAAAGGCCAAGAAGGGGATATGATTGCTGCCTACAAATATATTGGGGTTAAAATCACCAGGCAAGGCTTTCCATCAGACATAATGACATTGTTCCAAATGAAATGCAGTCTTTGTTGCCATCTTGAGATGCCCTAATAACTATTAAAAACAGCAGAGACAAATGGAAAGGATGCAGAGAAGGAATCCAGCCCTGGTGAACTTGTTGGGGATGTGTTTTTTTCCACTAGGCAAAAAGGAGAACAAAGGCAGGGTTTGTTTTTGATGCACCCTCTCACCATATGTTATTTAGTAAGTTGTTCTGTTGGGTCATGTGAGGATAGGAGTGCTAAATACTCCACTTGAGCTGGACTAAAGCAGGACCGATTGCCTTTTCTTTATCACAGCCAAGGAGAGGTGTTGTAGAAATGTGTGGAACCGTAGCTGCTCGATGTACTCCTCCTATGGACGCTGATAAGTGACTAGAATAGATCAACTCTTCTTTCTGGACCCTCTAAAAACTACATCACTCCTTGCCAAATGTATGCTACCATTCATGAGCCCACTTGCTTAACTCAAGTTTATGCAAGCAGGTACGTCCCCTTGCGCTCTTCCCACCGTCTCCTTCCCACAGGTCCTTTATTTCTTTATAAAGGACCAAAATAGCCTTTCATGGTGGTCGGTCTGTTTTATATGGCTTTTTCTGCGTTTGAACAATATCGAAGGCATATATAAGCATTAGTAGCACGTAGTAAAATACTTTTTCCTACTGTCTTTATGGCCTGCCAATAATCTTTTTCTCAGTGCAGTAGTAGTTAACACACTTTAATAACTGCTATGTCAACTGGACCACTATTTTTTCACAACCGAGGAAACATTTTTTGAAGAAAAAAAGGATGTTTGTTTGATCCCATTAGGGAGGATAGAGATAATAAAAATTGTCATCCTGAATCAAGCCAATAGTCTGTCTAGTCAAATGCTCTGTCTCTGGCAGTGGGAAGTACCAGATGCTTCACAGGAGATACTAGAAACACTGTAAAGGTATCCTACTTAATTTCTTTGTGACTGTTCCCATCCTCATGAATGTCTGATTTTTTTTTTTTAATTTTTTTTTTAATTACTAGTCTTAGCCTTGATGCCATGTTACAGTGAGTTCTGTAAATTATTTTTTTAATCCTAATATCAATATTAATTTGCTGCTTTCTGAATTTGACAGAATGTCTCTTGTCCTTATAACTTGAGAGGTAAATAGGACCATTGAGCTGTCCTTTTCATGCCATTCTTTCTTTTCACCATTTTCTCTCTGAATCTTGCTGTCTTCGTAGTTTATTTTATGGCTGCGACCTTGTCTTGCTACCCATCTCGGAGCCTCTTCTGTTCACCTAGTTTTTTGTAGGCTCCTCTGAAGTTCTTTGCAGTTTCCAGTAGTGCTCGCTGAGCTAAATCATTCTGTGTCATCTGCAAATTGTCACCTTACTCTTTCTCTCTCTTTCCAGATCACTGGGATGTGCATTACACAGTGTCAGGACAGATCCTTGTGTCGCCCCACCACTGGTCATCTGTTCTGTTCTGAAAATTAACCCTTCAGTCCTCCATGCGTTCTTTCATGTAGACTCTAATCCTGGTTTAGATTAAGGATGTTCCCCACATCCCAGGTATCAAAGACCTGCGGCACGGAAATATGATTTAGTTTTTCACTAATATCTTTGCCCTCCGTAACTGCTGCCCTTTCTGCCTGGTATCGGAGCAGACTCCCTGACTTCCTGCTTCAGTCATTTATTTGTTTTTAAGCCTCTGAGTATTTGATCCTCCGGTTCCTTCTTAACTTCTGTAATTTCCACTTTATCTTTTTTTTCCAGACACAGTTTGTTTCTTCTGATTAGCTTCTCTTTGGTTGGTTTGCCTTTTTGGGAGGACACTTAGTTAGGCTGAAGGACCTTCATTGAGGTGCTCCAGTTCATTGGGATTTGCTGTTCTTTTTGACTCTGTGAACTTTTGGGCTCAGTTTAGGATTTTAATTTTCTCACTTTTTCAATTTAGGGTCTTTTTGATCAACTTCCTCCCTTCGGCCCTCTCTGATTCTAGTACTGCAGTGCTAGTTTGGGGTGAGATTCTGTTTCCCCAAAGGTATCTAGCTTGATTACACTGTGAACCTTGTTGTGCAGTATCCATACAGACCCATACAGTGGGCTCCTTCGGCAGTTGGAGAGACGAGGGGAGATCCTTCCAGCTCATCACGTCTTGTCAGTACTGTGCTATTAGCAGCACTAAGACCGGGTAGGCCCAGGCGATGTTAAGGCTACTATTAGAAGCAAGGTGTTTGCCAACTCTGAATCTGTTCCAGGAGGTTTCCAGAACACCAACATGCCCACGACACACAGTGCGAACGTGCCCGCATGCTTGTGTAGATCAGTGATGGATTACAGTACGTAGACTTCACATCAGGAAGACAAATGCACGTGACTACTACATTTTTAAAAACCCACTGGACTACTGTATAAATTGGATTCAACATTTAATATTTATTTTAATGAATGCCCTGTCATTCATCTCCTGGGTGACTGAGAAGTCTCCTGAAGATTTATATCTAATTCCTGCAGACTCCAGGGCAATCCTGGAGGGTTGTCAGCCCT
Organism: Alligator sinensis; assembly: GCF_000455745.1. Lineage (NCBI taxonomy): Eukaryota > Metazoa > Chordata > Crocodylia > Alligatoridae > Alligator > Alligator sinensis. Next base: position 566,332 of record NW_005842591.1, read on the forward strand.
TGCAGCGGCTGAAGTAGTAGTAGTAGGACACAAACTATAGTACACAAAGTAGAAGTAGGACACAAACCTGAAGTCATGAATTAACCACCCCCTTTTGTACACTCCTGACATGAGTTGCTCCAAGGAGCAGTTGCTTAAGTTTCAGGAAAACGTTTCTCTGAACTTGAGTGCCATCACATTTGCCTGGTTTACACGCGGGGGGGTTGACAATATAGCCTGTTAGGCTTTTACTAACCAACCTCTGAATTGTTCACTTGGAGTCCTTTTCCCAACAAGGAAGCTAGCGATATGACCTTGCAGATGTGCTAGTATTCTTGTGGCTTCTGATCAAAGGAGAGGCAAGGGGAAAATTGGAAGGAGGATGTGGCCACGGGGGTTGGCTACAGCTCTTTGGGACTGGACATCAAATGTCTACTAAGCCCATCCTCTTATGTAGCAGTGGGAAAATACTTGACAACTACAGTGTACTTCATGAATTGCAAGAAATAGGGAGGTGCTTTTCAGTTTCCCTGTTACCAGTTTAAAGCTGGCCTTGATGGGTGAACACACTGCAAGTACCACCAGTGAAGCAGTTCAGGAATCGTTAAGGAAAATTCCTATTGAATGCAAGTCTGCATAAGTTTGTGCTTCCTGCAGTGAAATGAATAAAGCTGTATCCTCAAATTATTGGGTAAACCTTAAATGTAGGGTCACTTGATTCTGATTTTGATTTTTTAAACCATGAATAAAGAAAAACAAATGCAAGGTGCTGACTTGTTAAGTGTATTGGCAATGTTTGTTGGTTGATGAAGGGTTATGATTAGCACCTTGTCTCATTTTCCTAATGTGACTGATGCTATAGCCGTTATCTTCAAGACTTTTGATTAACAGCAGCATACTGGAGCAGAGTTTCAAAGAACTTTGAGGAACGACGTCTTAGTGCATCTCTAAAACTGGTATATGCAAAAAAGCTCACTCCAAAGGATTTCTCTTTAACTCAGTGGTTCTGTTAATTAATTAGAGGAGTTGTCCCCCTGCTTGTAAAAATTGAAAATATTCTAGAAATAGTGAAATAAGGGAAAGA
>NW_005842591.1:567425-568057 GCF_000455745.1 Alligator sinensis
AAGATAGCACCCAAGGATCTCTCTCAGAGAAGAATGGATGAAAAAGACCTTTCGTGCCAGCGTGCTCAAATATTTAAACGTGCAGATTGTTTTAAACTTGCATTTATTTCACCTATAAGAACACAGCATGGTGCTATAATGTTGCTACAAAGAGGGGTCAGACTTTCCACACACAAAGAAAAGAGAGCTGCTGACCAATGAAGGGTCTGCAGGACAATCTTTTGTCATCCTGGGCAGTGGGTACGTGGAATAGTCCTGGAGGTTCACATCAGTGCAGCTCCACAGGCGCAAGTAACAGCGGGAACGTTAACGTAGCTCGGTCCCGGGTCTCCTCACCGCATCCTTTGGTACTGCTCCTAGCAGAGCTGAGTGAACCCCCCCACATCCTCTCCCCCACAACCCTTGTGACTCATCCGCAACAGGAGAAATGAGGCAATTTCAGAAAATCCTCCATGTGGACACAGCTTTAGAATATGCTGCAAAAACTCACCCCCAAATTGATTGCATCAATGAAAAGCTTGGAGTCGCAGACATGTCTCTCTCACCCTCATCACCTTGCAAAATTGAGACAATTGCAAGAGATTTAGAGGTAGAGAAATTATATACTTAAAAGTTACCTAGTTCATATTCCT
>NW_005842591.1:568088-617045 GCF_000455745.1 Alligator sinensis
GCTGATTCCCACAGCAGTCATTCCACCGTCTTAGAAGGCAAAGTCTATAAAAATATTGAACTGCCTGGAGGTGTTGGTTGAAAACACCCTCTGCCTGAAAAAGGGTGTTTGTATCCGAAAGCTTGCAAAGAACAACTTTTGCCACTATTTAGTTAGTCTAATAAAAGATATCGCATTTATCCAGAGAACCTTGTCTGGAAAACTGTCTGGAGTACCTTTAAAAAGAGACTCCAGCCCATCTTCTCTGGGCACCTGGCTGAAATAGAATAGGGTCCTCCCTTTCCTTTTGACCCTTGGCCTTGGCTCTTACCCCCAAGCCATGGTTGGCCCAAATTGTATTTTATTCTGATCAGAGGTGTGTGTCTGGGGTTCCCCTCCATCTCCTCTTATGTTTGATTTAATGATTAAATGCCAGGTTATATGAATCCTGGAGTTACAAGTATTTGTGTTTTTTCTGCTGGATATGTCACAAAATATCATTGTATGTTCGGGATACCTCCTCACGCCTACCCAACCATGACAGGTCAGTTCATCTTTTCTCCAAGCGTTGAAAGACATCTCTTTGGATACAAAATTAATTTAACTAAATCTGAAGCCTTTCCATTATGTAAGACAGCTGCTGCACGGGCCTTCCTTCACCTTGTTGCTCTACAAGAGGCTGTAAATACCTAGAGGTATAGGTCTCTCTCTTTCTCACTGATTTGTGCAGACACAATTGTCCCCTGGTCTTTTCTAAAATTAGAATAGACCTTGTAAGAAGTCCTCGCTTGCTCATCATAGTTTTGTTGTCAATTTGATTAAGATGACACTAGTTCTCAGACTTGAGTACTTGCTTCAATAAATCTGACAGTTACTGCCCTTTAAAGTCATCTGAAAGATTTTGTTAGTTTAACTAGAATGACCCGAGGTACAGCACAAACTGTGGGGCTTCCAGCTGCCCGAAGAATTGTGTTCACAAGTCTTCAGTTGTATTGCTTTGTCTCAGGATACCAGGTACAAGATCTAGATAGGAAAAAAACCTGCATTTTCTCCTTAAAATATTTAGTGTATCCAACAGCATTGTTAAAAATGAGACACGTCAGTTTTCTCCCATGGATCACTCCACTTGCAGACCTCTTGCAAACTCACACATACATACTCATCTGTGTGTATATCTATCTATCCATCTATCTCACGTACATATTATTAGCTGGGATGACCTAGTTGGGGATGGTCTTGCTCTGAGGAGGACCATCCCCACACACGATTTGTAGTAGGTTATGAAAGCACATTGATGCAGAGGTGTAACAAGCACCCTGAGCCGTGCCAGCGGGCACCATTTTGGATGTCCTGCTTCCAGCTCCTAGCTACACTGCTGGTTTAATGGAGCTGAGACCCAAGAAGCGCTGGAGTGCCGCTAGGTGTAATCTGGTAGGTTTTGAGATTACTGCTACTAGTCTTTAGTTTATATAAAAAGTGTGCAAAAGAGTATTTAAAATGGGGTGGGATGGAAGAGAAACAGAATGATAAAACTTTAAAAGAAGTCTCCAAAGCCTTGCTTTTGCAAGTCTAGTTCTGTAGCATGAGGTTTGCATCTCTTGCAGTGAATCCTCAGGCCAGCCAAGTCACGGGCGCAAAGGTACTGCCCTCACCGGTTTTGCCTGCCCCCAGCTCTGCTAGCAGGCGTGACGGACATACCTGTGGCAGAGTGCTAGTCCCTGTGCAGTCTGCAGCTTTTTAAAACACAAAGAATAACCAAGCAAGCAAAAGAATAGTGCTGGTAGATTGGACCCCTCAACTGGAAGATATTTGGATACTTGCCCATAGTATTCAGTACGTTAATGAATTTCTTTGCTTCAAGGCACAGTAGAAAATAACTCGGCACTGTGCTAGGAGAAAAGATCAGGATGCAGTGACCATGGGTGTGCTTTTCCCAGTCATGACTGGAGAACCTTCTTGCATGTGCTCATGGTTTTGCGCAGGGCAGCGCAGAACGTTGGCTAGAAGACCGTTCAGTTTCATAGATTCATAGATGTCAGGATTGGAAGGACCTCAGTAGGTCATCGAGTCCGACCCCCTGCCCCGGGCAGGAAGGAGTGCTGGGGTCACAGCCCCAGCTACGTGCTTGTCCAGTCTCCTCTTGAAGACCCTCAGGGTAGGGGAGACCACCACCTCCCTTGGAAACCTGTTCCAGATTCTGGCAGCCCTTACTGTGAGGAAGTTCTTTCTAATGTCCAACCTAAATCTGTTCTCCATCAATTTATGGCCATTGTTCCTAGTTACTCCAGGGGTGCCCTAGTAAATAAAACATCTGCTTCCCTCCCCTGATGAATTTATAGGCAGCCACAAGATCACCTCTCAGCCTTCTCTTGCAAAGGCTGAAGAGATCTAGGTCCCTCAGTCTCTCCTCGTAGGGCCTTGCTTGCAGGCTTCTGACCATACGAGTGGCCTCCTCTGAACCCTCTTGAGGTTGTCCACATCCCTCCTGAAGTGCAGCGCACAAAACTGGAGGCAGTGCTCCGGCTGCAGCCTGACCAGTGCTGCAGAGAGGGGGAGCATCACCTCCCTGGCCTGTTCGTCATGCATCTGCTAGTGCATGATAAAGTGCGGTTAGCCTTGTTAATCACTTCATCACACTGACAACTCATGTTCATCTTGGAGTCCATTATGACTCCAAGATCCCTTTTCACTGCTGTGCTGCTGAGAAGGTCATCCTCCAGCCTGGAAATGTGTTGGTGGGTCTTTTTGCCCAGGTGCAGCGCTTTGCACTTGTCTTTGTTGAACTGCATCCTATGTCGTTCTGCCCATTTTTCCAACCTGTCCAGATTCACCTGGATCCGTTCCCTATCCTCTGCTGTGTTAACTTTGCCCTCTAATTTGGTATCATCTGCGAACTTGGACAGGGTGCTCTCCACACCCTCGTCCGAGTCACTGATGAAGACATTGAATGGCACAAGTCCAAGGACCGAGCCTTGCAGGGCTCCACTGCCCACATTTCTCCCTGTAGATATCGACCGACCCGGCACCACTCTCTGGGTGCGACCCCTAAGCCACTTGCCCCCCACCTGACCGTGTAATCATCTACGTCACAGCCTGTCAGTTTATTTATGAGGACAGAATGAGGTACCGTGTCAAAGGCCTTCTTAAAGTCTAGGTAGATGACTTCTACCTCGACTCCTGCGTCTAAGCCAGGGGTGGGCAAAATGCAGACCGCCAGGCCATTCCATCCGGCCCGTGGGACCCCTAAAAAATTTAGAAAATTAATATTTATCTGCCCCTGGCTGCCTGTCCTGCGGCCCTTGATGGCTTGCCAAAACTCAGTAAGCGGCCCTCCGTCCAAAATAATTGCCCCCTTTTTATGTGCAATGGGATTGTCTGCTTCTGCGCCTGTAGGATCGCTTCCTTGGGGAATGACCACCCTTCCTGGACCCCCATTTCACCAGTGCTCTTGAGCTTTAATGCCTCACTAACGAATCTCCTGAGCACACAGAAGTTAGACTTTCTGAAATCTAGCGCTTCAGCCCTGCTGGTTAGTTTACCCCCCGCCCCCACCGCTTGTTCCCCATGCTCCTAGCATTAGTATAGAGACATTTAAGCCCTGCAATAGGTGCCCTTGGTACCCCCCTTTCCTGATGTCTGTCGGGCCCCTTAGTGCTTCCCTGGGCTGACCCGGTGCATTGCTCGTGGCTGACTGATCCTAGGTTCTCCTTATCCTCTGCTTCCCTGTCCCCCGATGAACCTAGTTTAAAGCCCTTTGGAGGAGATCAGCTAGGACTCGCACTGACTGAGTGCCTGGCCTGTGACGGGCTATTCAGCTAGGTCATTTCAGCACTTAGATCAGCACCAGGTAATAGATTACTCAATCGATTGAGTTCATCTGGCTGAAGTGTTGGAAGCTGGTTACAAACAGCAGCTGCACTAAGTTCAGCAAAATCAATCCTATCCGGGGCTGCAGTTTTCAGAGTACAATCTCACTGTGGGTTAAACGCAGAACATTTGAAGGAGCACACATCACCACCACCTGCTGCGAAGGGACTGGCTGGAGGAAAGAATATATAATTTTCTCTGGCACTGAAAGTTACTCAAGTGCCTTTTCTCGTATCTCCTGCAGCAATGCTAGGTTTGACGTGGGAACATCAGACTGGTGCTAAAGGCCTCTTTCTGCATCTGGAAGGGAGGGGAGCTGGTATTCCCTTTCAATTAAATGGCTTTTCTCATGCTGAGAAGGGAAATTTTGGAGTGCTCTTGGTGCTCTTCCCGGTCTCTGCAACCCTTTGAATGCCTGTGCTACGGTTAAAAATGCTCTCTACGTGTTTGGGAGATGAAACTCATTCTGTGTGCTCCAGCGTTAGTTAGTCTGATACCTACTTGGATGGGGTATATGCAAGGTACAGAAGGGAAAGGGTGTATCTGCTTCTGCATTCAGACCATGCTTTGTAAGAGCGCTAGTGGCCCCTTGGGTAGAGACAAATGCTTGAGTGAAAAGACATGCAGGCCTCGTCTTCCAGGCTGCCCTGGAGCATGGTGTGGCATGTTGAAGAGCTCTGCACTTTGCAAAACCTTGAAAGTCCAGAGATGCATGGAGCTGACTACTTGGAGAACGGGTGTGTAAGTTTGCCTCTTCTGCTCACATGCTTGTCACATCAACTCTTCACAATCGCATGGTCTTGTTCTGTGGTGGGGTTTGGAGGTTTTAATATGAGTAGCGTAACTAGGTGCGAGTCCATCGCCTGTGAACGATGTGTCAGCCTTGATAAAAATGGCAGCATGCTTGAGCAATAGACCTGCATACCAGGTAGGACGAATCCTGTATAGACTTGACATAAGCTATAAAGCTTGTGACGTTGCTCTTCTGTGTGGTACAATGGAGAAATGTGAAGTCTTCAGGGCATACCTACCTGGAAGTATGTAAAACGTGTACTGCACTGCTCCACATCTGTGTAGCAGTTGCAACCCGGAATCTGCAATTTAAATCTTTCAGTATAACTATATTGTCTTACGTAGTTGTAGCTCTCTGTTTTGTCCTACACGTTTCCCGAGTGTTGCTTCGTATGCTTGTGTTTAGAATCTCAGTTTTTATAAGATATGAAACACTGAAGGGTGAATTACTTTGGTGATACTCGTTAATGTACTTATGGATCCAAGCCTTCAATTTTCTATTTAAAATGATAGAAATGTTGATGTGTCAGTTTGTGTTTTAAGTATTCTTTTTATCCAGCTTTCAGCCTAGTTATAAGCTAAAGAAAATGTTTTAAAAAGGCAATTCTTTCAGCAGTTCCAGTTTACCATGTTCATGATAGTGCTTGTAATTTTCCCTGTCAGCTGGAAGTCATTCAGGAAAATTTTAACAGTGTGTTGAGAGGATAATTTAATCTCTGCTTCATATGCTCCATGGAAATGACCCACATGCAAGCAGCAAAAAACCCCTTCTCCTTTCTTTTGACAGTTGCATGGTGAAACTTCATTCCTATGTGTTTTATGCTTTTATGATAGATCCTGTCAAAGGAAACTATTCCAAAATGTAGCAACTATTTGCTAAACATTTAGATTAGATGCCCTAAAAATCCTAACTACCAATTTCCAAATGGAGGCACGGTTTTAACTTTGAAGGGCTGGTGGTATTTGTCTTTTGGATATTCCCTTTAAAATCTTCCATGTTCGAGGAAATGTCTCTGCCGATTTTAGTTACTGGCAACCTGAATGTGTGTGCAAGCGTGCTAATATTTCATGCATGGTCCAGCATCTCCTCTCTGACACAATAAAGATTTGTTTCCGCAGATTGGACCATATTTGGGATATTTTAAATTGTCGAGAGCAGCCGTAATTTAATGACAAGCAAGGTATGTTTGCAAGGCGCAGATGACTTGTTTCTTGGGGGGATGGAGGGACATTCAGCTGACCATCCTTGCTGTCCTTATTAGGTATCACATCAGTCCAGTGTCCTGCTGTGGTGTGCAGCCTGATGCCCAATGAGATGGAAAGCCACGTAGATACTGTGAAATCATTTATCACGCTGCATCTGTTGGCTACCTCTGCTTCTGCTCACATGAGTTGTGGTAGCCGACACATAGCAAGCATCAGTTAAAGGACATGAACTTTGTCTGTTCTTTGCTGTGTATGGAAAAAATACACTGCCATTTAATAGTCTGATTTCAAGCAAGCCTGTGCACTGACCTTAGAGCTGCAGTTTAGCCTTTTGAGTAGCCAAGGAACTGTGGTTCCTTAGATGCAATAATGTTTGGCACCATCTGATCGATCCTGATCGTCTTTGCTTCTCACTGGCTTCGGTCTTGGCACAATTCTCGGAGCCGATCCTCGCTGATACCTAGCAATCACAGTTAGTAGGCTGCCGCAGTGACAACTAAACCTATTCTGTCCTCAAGATGTCTGCTTATTACATGAACATAATACAAATGGTGACCTGAGATGTGTGCACCTGCCACCATCATTTTATAGTGGTGTTAGTGAAACGCACTGTATACAGGAGTTACAGCTGGATATTAGCAGACTTGCCAAGCTTGTCCTTTAAGTTAGCTGCCAGTCCTCTGTACAATAGGGCTTAAATCTACATTGACATACAGCAGTTGACTCTACAGAGCTTTCTTCAGTATCCCAGTGGATCTTAGTCACAGGGTGGGGTCTCACTTCAGCAAGGATGGAGGCAGAAAACCCCGCAGAGAACAGGTCTTGCAGACTAGTACTTTCCCCCTTTCTCATTTTGCAGCTTCATGATGTCAGTGCTTCGGAGGGGTGTGTGCATCTAATAATTATAGGCAGCATAACATCTCAGGTTCACATGGACTTTCACGGGTGCATGCGTGCAATCTCTGCTAATTGATAGTTGTTCAGATTAAATTAATTTAATAAAACATTTTGGCCTGTAATCAGTATCAGTAAGAGTTACGCAGTCAAATAAATGCCATTCGTGTGTGTGTGTGTGTGTGTGTGTGTGTGTGTGTGTGTGTGTGTCTGGCCTGTGAGGCCCCTACAAACATTTAAAAAATTAATATTTATCTGCCCCTGGCTGCCTGTCATGCAGCCCTCGATGGCTTGCCAAAACTCAGTAAGTGGCCCTGCGCCCCAAATAGTTGCCTGCCCCTGCCTTAAGAACTGATCCCTTCAGGTTTCAGTCCAATTTAGCTGGGATCTCATGTTTTGGGGCCTAGCAGTATTATTACAACATCAGCAGTGATACATGGACACATCTACCCTCCCCATCTCTTGTCCTCCTTCCCACCACCCCAAAATCAGAGCATCTGTGTTTGCAGAAGAGAGGTGAAATAGTTTAATCGTCATTCCCTGGATCTTGGGGGGGAGTGTATGTGTGTTTGTGTTTGTGATGTGCTCATGTTGTCTGTCAGACAATGATTTGGGGAACTTAATGCTAAAGCACTTTTTTTTTTAATGTAGAAAAAATTTTGTTATACCATAAAGCAAATGATAGCAAGCTGTTGGAAAGCTTTCTAATGGGCGGCATTCACTGTAGTATTTTTTGCAATGCTTGTTCAGCTTAAGTGAGTACAAAGCTAGATACAGAATTATGCATACATGTGTAACTCACACTTAATTGAGTTTTTAATGGTAATACTTGCTTGCTCTCCTACGTCTCAGTGTAGCAAGTATGTCCAGAATTGGGATAAAACAATTTGCTGCAACTCTCTGAGAACAAGAGGAAATGTTTTTTGTAAGGTCTATCGTAGCAGAGAAAAGGTGCTTCAGTTTTCCTGCTTCCACTGTCACTTGCCTTTCACAAAGTGAAATAAGACAGAGCGCTTGATTTGCACCACTTCCGCATACTCGTCACTTAGCACGGTCGGAGCGTGTGCTGGTAAAAAGCCTCATCTGTTGATGGCATTTTGCAGGCATGCTCCAAGATCATGCCAAGAATGAGCCGAGTGGCTAATTCGGATGGGGGATGCCCCGTAATCCATCTCAGCTGTGTGTGTGGGGGTGGGGGGGGTTCTCGCTCACTCTCCCGTGCATGCACACACACTCAAGAGGACACGTGACTTTGGCCATATTGGCAGGTTTGTCCAAGCCTCGTCCCTCCGATTAACAGATGTAGGGGAAAGGGCATTGTGGGATTGCAGAAGGTGCTTTTGAACAACAATGTCCTTTTTGTACGAATCTGATGCTTCTTAAAAGATGGAACATGACATCATTACCGTTGATCCAAGAAGCATTCCTTCAATAATACTGAGTGTGCTGTGGTTATCGGCTCCCTTCCCCCTCCTTTCTCTTGCTTTTCTGACTGATGCTTTTTGTCTATTGTTCAGCCCTGGGTTGTCAGCGTGATACAGTTGTCTTTCGGTTTCCGTTCTTTCCAGGGCTGGGATCAACTATAATATTGCTACCCTTTTTTCCTCTTCTGCCCTCTTTATAAATTAAGCGCATTTCAGGTGTTGACTGAATTGCAGCTGGTTCAGATGTCGTGTTTATTGCCATGAACCCTCCGTTTTTATAAGAAATAATAAGATGTAGATGCGACAGTCCTGTGCACCTTTTGACACCATCTGACTGGCTTGGCTTTGCAGATTTGCATTCTATTATTATTATTGCATATTATGTGCTAAAGAAATTTAATCTGATAATCGTACTATTTTAAATGGTGCCTGCATACACACATCATCATGAATGGTTAAAAAAATCTTTGTTTGTGCATCGTTCACAGTTCTCTCTACTTTCTTATCCCTGCTCCTATTATTGCAGTATTTGAGTGTGTTTAATTGTTCATTGGGTGCTGTCACTGGAATATTTTTTGGGTGAGTGTGCACATTTTTGCAACCCTAGCCATTTGGAGGTAGGTTTTGGAAGTGCTTGGTTTGCTTCACTCTTTTCTCTCTCCCAACCACCCTTCAGGCAGGCAAGTTGGATGGTGGTACAGAGTTCACAACTGGGTTTGTGTTGGCCGTGCTGGCGCACAATAGAGCTTTTCCTTTTAACGGTGCTGGCAGTTACTTGAAGCTATAGCAGGGATCAAGCAGCCTTTGTCCGATTCCCATGTGGCAGCTGCCTAGAGGGAAGTGCCACTGTGCACAGGCACACCAAGGAGCACAATTGTTCCTATCCTTTCTGTACAAACTGCTCCACAGAGGGAGGAGACAACCAGTGACGCGCAAGAGGTCAGGAGATTTGGAGCGAGCTGGTGGGGGGGTTGGAGAGAGCAGGGAAAGAAGTGGGCAGGCTTAAGAGATTTTTAAACATGACAGTTTAGCTCCGATTTGTGGTCCTTGTCTTGCTGTGAAATTCAAACCTTTCTGTAGGTTTGAGAGAGGGAACGTAGGGGTGAAAGAGCACGTCATTCCCAGCCTGGGCAGGAAGGGCTGGAGAAGGAAGTGAGCTGTGTTAGCGGTTTGCCAGTCGCACAAGATTGGTGGGGGCAGTTTCCTTGAGAAATTCCCATTGCTGTGGGCTTGTTCTCTGGATAAGCCAGTGTGTAACATGTGCTACCTGATTGCAGTCATGCCTAGGCTCCCCTCATTTACCTTGACTAGCTGACACCTTATAGCTTTGGCACTCCTGCCAACAGCAGGATTGTCGCATGTCAGGAGTGCAGCTTTTTTCCTCTAGAGGAGACACGGGCCTGATAAACTTTGGATAAAGAGCAGGTAATGCATGTTTAATAGAAGTGAAATATTTCACACCTGCTAATGGCCTCTGACCTTGGGGTTCCTCTGAGGGAGGTTTTTGCAGATGCTCTAATGAAGATGGCTCCATAATGTACTACAGCAATTCGAGCAAACTGGAGGCTTGTGCTGATTTGAAAATAATGCATGCATGTAAAAGGCAGTTGGTTTCGTCACCATCTGAAATGTGGTTGCTTCCTCATCTTGCTGCCTTCCAAGATGGGAGGCTTGATCTACGTGGAAGGGGATGCTGGAAAGGATGGGGGGCCTACTTGCCCTTGACCAGTGAAGGCGTAAAGGTGTCTATGGCAGGATTACACATTAGTAAAAATTGATCGGTGCCTCGTGTTTAGCCTGTGATGTAATAACAGAAGGAAACACTGAATGAAATGATAGGGTAGTACATTTAGAATCGATACAAACTCCTGTTTCCTCCGTAGCCCCTCGATAGCATGCAGAAGTGCAAGGGATGGTTGAGGGACGTACAACTTATGATGATCTCCCCTCCTTCCTCAGTCAGCCCAGAGTAGCTAGGCAGATGATGGAGTGGGATGGGGTACGTGACTTGCATGGTTTAGTTTTGCCTTCCGTGAATGCACACATCTGACTTGGATACCTGTTGGGATCCTCTGGTAGAAGAGCTCCTAGGTTTCTGTTTGCATTGCTCAGCAGCATGGTGTCCAGGTTGAGGTGGCAGTCTCTCCTCTGTGGGTTTGCACGGGCTTTGGAGGGTCATAGTCAATGATGTGGTGTTCTGTTTTCTCCACAGTAATCCATGCTGAAGAGGCCCCATTCATACAGATGAGCCAGGGGTTGAAGCGGCACTTTAAACCCAGATAGTCGGCTAACTGCCCGGCAGGATGCCATCAACCAGCCGAGCGGGCAGCCTGAAGGACCCAGAAATTGCAGAGCTGTTCTTCAAAGAAGATCCTGAGAAGCTCTTCACAGATCTCCGAGAGATTGGTCATGGAAGCTTTGGAGCAGTTTATTTTGTAAGTACCTGCTTGGCTTGAGCCTACGAGCTGGCTATTAATGAATTCCACCCATTGCCTCTTCCACTTTGCATAGAGGAACATAAATGAGGTCTTTAGACCTTTTGGGGCAGGTTTGGCTGTCAAAGCATTTGTACAGCACTAGTGCAAAGGGGCTTCCATCGGTCGCTGGTATCCCTGTGTGCACTCCAACTGCAAACCACATATAAGAGGGAAAGTCAGGTCCCCGCAGGACAGTACACTGGAGAAGAGGCCGTTCCCATCCTAGATCCAAGTGTGTTGCAGCAGTGAATAGTGGCTGGTTAGGCGGTTTTGCTGTGCACGCTGCTCCGCTGTAATTCGGAAGTTAAACTGCTGCTTACCTTTCTGAAAAGGGAAACTACCATTATTTCTCAAAGCTGAGCACCACATACCAGTCACGGCACTCGCAGGGCATGCCTGGCGGCTGTTTAGCAGTGCCCTCCTCTGTGATCTCGCCTGGCCACGTTTAGCTAGGCCTATACTTCTCCCACCCTCCATGCCTGGCTCCCCATCTTGTCCGTCCACCCTTTCTTCTGACTGATGGCGCAGTTCTGCTCAGCATACGTTTCCTTCTCCTCCTTTGTCTCGAAGGGCGGCTCATTTCTTTTCCTCCTCTTAGCTGTTTTGCAGCCATTCTTTGTGTCTGGCCTCCCAAAACTTGTGTCCTCAGTGCCCCGAGCTCCCTCCCTGTCCTTGCCCAGCAGGTTGTACTTCCTTGTGTAACATCTCAACTTGACCGGAGCTTCTGGGCACCGGGATTTTTCCCAGCCTGCTTTTTGCTTGTGTAGCTCAGCTGAGAGGTGGGCCATTTTTTAGCTTCTTACTGCTACCTACCTCATTTGCAACTCGCCGTATGTTAACCCGAGAGCTTATCGTGAGACCTTCATTAAAAAGCCACTTTCTTTTGCAAACCTCCTCTCATTTATAATTATAGGAGGTGTGGCCAAACCTGTCAGTTTTCTTTCAGAGAGCTATTTGTGTCAGTATTTTATGAGCTGCCTATTCATCGTTAATAATTGCGGCAGACCATGTTGGGAACCTTCCAGCACAAATTTAATGCAGCACAGATGAACTAATTAGGAAAAGCTTCTTAATTTTGTTCCTTGCTTAAAACTGTGAGCTGCCACTGTTTGGGAACAGATCTGTGTGAGCAAATGTTTTATAATTAAGCAGTGCTTACCTGTGGCATTTACTTTGTGTCATCAAGTTCATTTAAGGTAAAACTGGAAGTCAATTTATCGTTTGACTTCCCCTCTCCGTCCACCTCCTGAAACAGTGTCCAAAGGTTTTGAACCTTCCTACGTATTAGTAGGACTTGCATGAATATAGGGGATAACTGGCGGCTCCCCAGACCAGCACCTGGTTGTTACCTGAAAGCGGTAGCGTGGGGCCTGCTCCAAAACAGCAAGGGGAGAGAAGCATTCAGCACATCAGCATCTCTAGAAACTTGCATTTGATCCAAGTCAGAAATCACATGAGGACCAAATGCCTCTACCAGGACAACTTTCAAGCAGCATGGCTCATGGGGCCATGAAGTCCCATGGTGGAGAACCCATCCTTCCAGGCTCTTCATCCTTCCTCTTTCCTGCACTCTGTGTCTTGAAACATTAATTTGTTTCCTGCTTGTTCTTAACTCACGCATCTGCCCCACATTGACTGTGCTTCTCAGGCTCTGGCAGGTACCAGATTAGACCTGCCTACAAAAGGACAAAGTGTAAGCTTTGTGTGAGGCTGCTCAGATGTGTTTTAGGTCTGGCATAGTTTTTTGCAATGAAGGACTGCTTCCTGTTGATGGGAACGTCATGCTGCTGTCTGGTGTCAATCTTGCAGTTTTCAGCTTCAGCACACAAGCTGAGCATGTGGTTACGATCTGTTTCTTGTTCTTTGGAAATTTCATGAAAGTAATTTTATATAGGAAGCTTTATATGAGAGGCAAATTGTATTCCATACTATTCTACGCTAAAACATGAGAGAGCCCACAAGGGAAAGGAGAATTTTTAAGGTAAGGAAGATGTGTAGGATGAATGAAGTTTAATAGGAAGGATATCTTATTTTTTTTATTTTCCTGCAAAACTAGTCCAATCCCTAGGGCAGTGATTCTCGACCAGGGTGCCACGAGATCCCTTGAGGGGTGCCCCTGTCTGGTTCACCATGCCCGCTCCAGCATCTTTTAGGTCCACGGCATCCCTGCCTGCCTTCCCCCACCCTCTGCTGCCCGCCTCCACACTGAGCAGCGCGCTGTGCTGTAGGCAGGCAGGCGGATGAATGCATGGACAGAGCCAGGTTTTTCAGCCAGCTGCCCCCCGCAGCTTCTCCCACGCTCCCAGGGCCAGCGGGAGGCTCCAGCTGCTGGCATACGCAAGCCCAGGGGAGCAGCCTGAGCCACAGGGACCACCCTTGCCCCTTCACGTATGGCTACCGTCCCCGGCACCAGCTAGATCAGTGTTTCTCAGCCTTTTTATCCACAAGGGAGCTCTCTGTAACTTTTCTGCATGCAGATTCTCAGTCGGCACCCCGGGGTGCCAGAAAATGTCTGGTGGGATGCCTTGAGGCTAAAAAGGTTGAGAAACACTCCCCTAGGGAAATGCTGAAGTTCTCTTATGTTCTGTCAGCAGGATTAATAAGTGGATAATGCAAACTAGTAGGTGTTCTCCAGTCATGCTACAGGCAGCGGCAAAGTGGAGTTAAAAATTTAAAAAAGCATTACCCAGCCTGGTGTCTATAAAACGTCTGCTCTGAGTATTTTTTGCCCCTTATTCCTCTCCCCCATCTATGTGTCTTGTATTGCTGCTCTAGCTACTCAGGTTCTTATGAACTTTGGTACCTTGCCTTCTCCCAGGATCAAGATGCACCCAGATTTTTGTCTGCAGTCTCAAACAGCCTCCCGTGTTTTGGGGGCTCCCAGCCCCTCCTTGTCCCTGCTTTGGTACTTTCGGCAGAGGGCTGACTATGACATTGTTGAGCGATCGCTTCAGCTGGGCGAGGCATTGCTCTTGCCTTCCTCCTCTGTGTGGGCTGTCCACTCCTAGTAACCTTTAACTAGTATGAAAGTAAAGCTTAACCTCAGACATAGGCTTTCTGCATGGCTCTACTATATCAGGCAGGCCCCTCTCTATGTTGTCACCACGCCTTCGTGTATATTGAAACCGTCTGGGTATCTCTGTGGCATGAAAAACCAGGCAGTACAAATGGTAACTACATCAAAGGTGAATCAGTCGGAAACTCAACCCGACACCATCCGCCTTGCTATAAGACTAATTTCCAAACACCACCAGGACTAAAGGATCCAGCATTTATAGCTGCTGTTGGTAATTTTGTCCCTGTAATATCACAGCATGCTTGCTTGTGTTTGGACTGGAACAGGGGTCTGGGCCTGGAGTTTGATTTCTTTAGATCCCTTCAGGAAGGGAGGTGGAGGAGGAGGAGGTTGGCTTTGAGAAGACCTGTGCTGCTTGAAGTGGGAGTTGCTGCAGCAGAGGATGCTCTTTATCATAGAAGCAACTGTGTTCAGCTCTTACAGAGTGTTGGCGGATACCGATGACAGAAAGATGAGTTTGAATACTGCATCCTGCAACCAGGAGTGTGATCTTTATCAGCCTGAAGACGCAGGTTTCTGAATAGATCCGCCATTTGCCATGCTGTAGCAGAAATTTCATCTGACCTCTCAATGTCCAGATGAACTATAAGCCCCTTTTTTGTTTTCTTTACTGGGAGTTTTTGTTGCACAGTAACTCACTCGTGGCATTCTTGTGTTACAGGCACGTGATGTGCGCACCAACGAAGTGGTGGCCATCAAGAAAATGTCCTATAGTGGGAAGCAATCCAATGAGGTATGTGCAATTAAACCCAGACTGCTGCAAGTACTCATTCTGTCTGATGACTCGATCTCATCTGGGCAGTACCCAGAGAGAATCTCTGCCAATCAGTGCAGGTGAATTGTGGTACCGTGTAAACAAGAACATGTTTCTTTCAGCGTTTTGAACATACTTCTGCCTAGTCTGCTCCTGGCAATGTTAAGCACGATTCATTGCATTCAGATAGGAAGAGCCATCTCTTTCGGGACCTTGAATACATAAAGAAAATGATAAAATGAAAATAGTTGGTACCCAGGCCTATAGCATTTTGACTTAATAGCTGAGCTTCCATTCTAGGCTGAAACATTCGATTCTCAATGCCATTAAAAAAAAATCCCTACTCCGTGCTAGGGACAAAGGTTTGCCAGGAATGAGAGCAGTGAATCCAGGAGTGGCGTGGGCTCAGGAGCAAGGCCAGCTTGTAAAATTGAATAGAAGGGGAGTGAGCCTCCCTTTCCTAAACTGTCTGACTGGTTGTGTTTTGGGAAACGTGGTGGAGGTGGAGAAGCTATTATAAATCAAAATCATGATGCGAACATTTTCTGAGATGGGGTGTGAAACAGACTTCGAAGAGGTATTGGTAAGAGCAGGTCTCTGACATGTGAACGTTAAATATTTTAATGTCCACCCCAGACATTTTTTCCCCCAAACATTAACAGAGATCATTAGCTTGAGACTCAAAGTGTTTCTAAGTGCTAACGCATGTCTTCAAATTGAACATTGTCTGAGGCAGTGGGGTCCCAAACTGTGGTCAGGCACGGTAAGTGGCTGTAGCTGTTGCCCGTGCATGTCTGACAAACTGGTGGGGGGAGAAGAGGAAGCAGTTAAAAGTTTGGTGATAAGGATGAGAGGATACCCATGAAGACTGAAGGGTTGGGAGCTACCAGTCTGAGGCATTTTTTAAACATTATTCTCCCTTTGCTGCCCTCTGAAAGGTTTTAAGCACTATCCTGCTCTGACAGATGGGCGAGCTGACCTAACAGTTCCTAACTCTTGCTTTCCATGATCACTGTACCTGTTTTGGCCACCTATACTTTGAAGAAGTAGAGAATGTGTTTGGTTCCTGAGGGATTTCTAATACCTCTCTCTCCTCCTCAGCCCCAAATCCTAGTTCCGGAGCTAAACTTTCTGTACGTCTCTCATTGCCGCAGTAACTTGTTTAATTGTCTACTGATGAAGGTATAATTTGTACCCACTTCTTGTCCTACCGTTTTAATTACTATGATCTATAAATATTTTGTTCACATGAATGAACTATGCATGCCTCACAAATAGCTTCTGATTGTCTTCAATGGGTGTTGGCCTTTATTCTGAAGAAAAAAAATCAGATGGTATTTAACACGCTTTTCTTTCTGCTTCCCTGTATCTTTTGAAGAGGAAAATTTGTTCAGGTGGTAATCTAGCCTCTATAATGTAAATCTCTTTGGGGCAGTCCATTGTCACTTATGTCTGCCTCAGTTTATAGTGGGGTTTTGGCATTGGTTGAGACGGGGCGACCATCTAGGCCAGGAGCATTTTTCATTTAAAAAATAAAGTGAGACACCTTTGGAAACTTGGTTCTGTGCTCATAAGTTGGTCTCAGGTTTTTTCTATATATGACCGATTGAACTTAAAACCAACGTGATTATAGCAATACAACTCCACATATAGGCTGATATTAGGATAGCTGCACCAACTTTCCTGGGTAGGTCATTGCAACCTGCCTTGCCTGATTTGGGTTTTAGCACCTCTAGAAGTATTGACCCAGTAACTGAGCACCTGGTGATAGGTTTGAAAGGAAGGAAGATTGTGGCATCCGTGTAAAGGAGACCTAAGGTCAGTCTATGGGGACACAGTTGGAAGGGTTTGGACAGAGCTTACTGAAGGCAATCAAGTAGAAACCTGTAGGCTTGAGTTGATGGCACAGTTGGATCCCTGGGAAATGTTGAAAAACCTTGAAGCTAAAAAGTGGACTTAACTATTAGCCACAGCTTCTCTGAGTCATAAAGTTTCTATACTTGAAAGCCAGCGAGTGAAGCAAGCAGTGAGGTCTCCTGCACAAGAGTTTTTTAAGAGCTGGGAGCCGATTCCTTTATGATGTTCAGAAAGGACAGGCTGAACACTGATAGGCTTTCTTTTTTCCTACTGTTTTTATACCTTATGATCCTGATAATATCAAGTCTGGTCTTTCCTGTTATCCTAAAGGATTTCTTGGGGTCCAGTTGTCCATGAAGAGACCTGAGATCATAACTGAGTGTTAACATTAGTATTATAACTGAGTGTTTAACGTAAGCTAAGGAAACACATTTTAATCAGCCCACTTCAAAACAAGCCTTTCCTTTCAGTTGTTCAGGTTTTGCTCTCCTGTAAGAGCCACGTTTTATAGTACCCCTGGCTCTCATATCTGAATGCCCTTGTCACCACAAGGCCTTCAGGATCTGAATTGCAGACGTACAAAGCAAGCAGAGAAGAAAGTTGTTTTTGGTCAAGTATTCAAGCTATGCTCATGTCAGCAAAGCAGTACACATGGGCCCTTTTTTTCTTCTTTTATCCCTTTCCAGGTCACCTTTGATCTCTAAGTGCAATGTGAAGGTGCCTGTGATTAGACCTCTTGAGTTTTCCTTTGCAATTTGGACTTTGCATGAATGCAGGATGCCAGCTGGACAACTCTGTGCATAGGTGATGGGGAAATGATACTGCTGGTACAAGGTGTTAACAGTTCTAGAGTCGCCATGTCAATAAAAGGATGCTTTTTGTGGCTTGAGAAATGTTTTTGTCTGCTGTTGTAGATACTCTCTCCATTCACATTTGAAGAACTCTCTTCAAACTTACATTTTCTGTGGCTGTACCCTGGTAGACTGAGGCTTTGTAAAGTAGGCTGCATGGATGTGCCTGTTTTGCACGGCTTTTAGAAAAGGCATAGGTCTTGAGAGGCTGACCAGTATAACAAGTGTCTTCTGGAGATTGCAGCTCCTAATTAGATGCAAGGGCTGCTTGCAGTTTTTTGAGACTTTGTTCAGTGTCAGCCTAAGTGGCACACACTCATCTGGAAATGGAGTCAGTTCAGTAGTTTCAGGTACTCTGCTTGCCTTTGAGAGTCCTTGCCAATAATGTTACTTTTACAATCACATTTTCCTTTTTTTTTTTTTATTAATGCTTTTCTCACCCTGAGGCCACGTGCATGTGGAACAAACAAAAGGGATGGGTGACTAACTGTGGAAAACCGTGAAACTATGTACAAAGTGCTATTAAATCACAAAGTGGGGGGAAGGCGGGGGTAGAAATCAGTTTTCCAGTCTTAAAGTTACAGCCGTGTGCAGGGTGTTACCTTTAGAAATAGTAAGTGCACAGTGTGTACATAGAAGGGTCACTCTTTACGTTTGCAGCATCTCTTTAAAAATATATTGTCCTAGAAGTAGCAGAAATGAACTGTTTGTGATGTTTTCTCTGTAACTCACTGCAAGTAGGTCACTTATCAGTAGGTAAGGCGCTTTCAGAGATTGAAGTGAATACAAGAGAAATGCTATCAAGAACATAGTCAACCGTTTGGTGAGAGGCAAGTTCAGGTGGTTTAGAAGTCATGTACATAGCAGCAGGGCCAGGTCCTAAACCTCCCAGGTTGGGTGTGAATCAGTCAAGAGTGCCGGAGAGGGGTTTCGACTCCCTGCAGGGGGGTTGTAAAGAGGCTGGAGCTGGGCTGTTCTCAGTGGGGGCAGACGACAGAACAAGGAGCAATGGGCTCGTGCTGCAGCAAGGGGAAGCTGAGGTTGGATATTAGGAAAAACTTTCTCACTAGCAGGGTGGGTGGAGCACTGGAACAGGCTCCCAGAGAGGTGATGGAGTCTCCATCCTTGGACCCAGCTAGCGAAGCCTTGGCTGGGATGACGTAGTTGGGGCTGGTCCTGTTTGGAGCAGAGGGTTGGACTAGATGTGACCTCCTGAGCTCCCTTCCAGTCCTCGTTGTCTAGGATTGTAAGAAAGGCATGGTACTCAGCCTGACCTCCTCCTGTTGGGATCTCTGTGTGATATGACTATGAAAACTGGGTCCCCAGAAGGGCCAGCCTGATTTTTTTTTTTTTTTTTTTTCTTTGAATATGGTGTGAGAGATCTCCAGGATCTGTCAGAGCAGTGTGTCCCATGTGTAAAATGGGACGTTAAAGGCTTTACATTTCCATTTGCAAGGTAACTGAAGTTTGCAACCTCCTGTTGAGAGACAGAGAAATGCTGACTCCCGGTATGAATGAAACCCTTGCTTGAATTCGGGGATTGAGAATCCGGAGGAGTGTGCCATTTCCCTCCTCTGTTTGTCTGTGCAAAGTCACTTTCTTTCTTTTTTTTCAGGTTTTTTTTTTTTTTAAGAGTTTTGTAAAGTTTCTTCCTATTCCTTTTCTTTTCTGCAGAAATGGCAGGATATTATTAAGGAAGTCAAGTTCCTACAAAGAATAAAACATCCTAACAGTATAGAATACAAAGGCTGCTATTTGCGGGAGCATACAGCATGGGTAAGCATCTGCTCTCCTCTCTGCACTTCTCTTGTTTCGGTCGAGGGCGAGTGAAATAAAAATAAAAATCTCCAGCTGGCTTTGGGGAGGCACCTGAGCATTTGCATCATACAGAGGCGGATGCATCCAGCCTGGGACCCTTAGCGGTACGCAGCAAGGCTGAATGGGCGCTGCTGGCCTGGGAGATCGAGAGATCCTGAAAATGTTCTGCTTCCTTTGTGCAGGAGTGTGTGGTGTTATTGTCCCCAGCTCCTTTCACTGCTGGATAAAAAACAAGTACTTGGCCTCTTCATTCTCCCTTTGGAAGAGGCAAAATGCATTTATCTAATTTTCTCTATGCCGGAAACAAGTATGACAATTGCATGTGTGTGTTTGAGCTGTTACTTGTCTTTTACAGTTTTTTTTTTCAGAGAGCATTTCATATGCAAGTGGTTAATTGCCTTGTAGTAGAATGGTCAGATTATGCAATTATATTGTAAAGAATCTGCAAGCAATGTTTCGTCACGGTCCATCCTGTAAATTCTTCCCTTTTCAGCAGTCTGACTTCGTTTTCCACCCAATGTCCTTCATTTGTTTTGCCTTTTCATTTTTACAGCATTTGGATGACCTAAAACTGCCTGGCCAGTTCCCTTTTAGCTTTTATATGTTGTTGTTTCAACATTTGGGATAGAAACAGTGTAACAGTGTTACAAAATGTAGGTTAGAAACAGCATAGGGGAATGTGTATACACAAAATTAAAAAGAAACAAAAAAACTTTGTTGGTTTCAATTTCTCATTGCATATGCATTTTTTAGGTAAATAAAGAGGCTGCACTAAGAATCTAATGTCAGGTAGCTTTCAAAGATAAATTGCATAGTACCATTTTATAATAGTTTAATCGCCATGTTTTATGTATTAAACTGTATTAACTTGCAGACAGTATTCCTAAATCAACATTAGTAATGCTATGTGTCATTAAAAGGATACTTTTTTAGAAACTTAATCATAACAATAAATACTGTACAAATAAATGGTTAAATATCCCTTAAATGCTTTGGTAAATCAGCTAAATGTTGTTCAGTATTCCTGGTAAATGTTTAAGTACAATATAAGTTAATAATAGAAAATATATTTGGCTATGAATGTGACTTTGTTACTGCTC
This sequence comes from Alligator sinensis, assembly GCF_000455745.1. Lineage (NCBI taxonomy): Eukaryota > Metazoa > Chordata > Crocodylia > Alligatoridae > Alligator > Alligator sinensis. The sequence goes on from NW_005842591.1 coordinate 588,184, forward strand.
AGGTATCTTATTAGCAGCTTTGCTAACTTCAGTGGGAGATGATCTGGTAGAGAGGGAGTATGCAGTGTGAGTAGGGGGCAGAATAGGGCTGTAGGTTGGGAACGATGCTGGATTATAGCAATCATGGATCTGAAAACTGGTATTCTCCTGTTAGGGTTAGTCTACACTAGGCAAGGATTGTCACTGGCAAATCCTGTTAGTATAGGAAACATTTATTCCAGCAGAAACACTTTTATGCCAATATAACTGACCTAGACCAGGGTATTTTCTGCTATAAAACTATCTTGAGGGGAGGAAATCATTTCCATAGCTAACACTGCTGTACCAGCAAAAGTTGCTTGCGTGGAATAGGCTTCAGTCTTAACACTCTTCCTCTGCTGTCTTTATAGTTTATCTCACTGGATATTAACCTTGCCTCTTCCATCATAAACAATATATAAATCCCCTTTTCCTTCCTTTCCTTATTATAGATGCACAATATATCTAAGCACGATTGGAATTTAAACAGAAAGAAAATATGCAAGCATTTGTTTTTTCAAAACCTGCGTTTTGGATCCAAGCATTTTTTTCTGCATATATTTTCTTCAAATATTTATTTTAAAAGCTTGTGAGATGATTAGGACGGTGGTGGCTTTGACTGAATTGCAGGACAAGCTCCTGGTAGAAGATGCTAGCATGCTAAATGAAAGCTGCGCTGTCAACTGTTTGTCTTTCAGTGGTATCTAATAGTTTATTTCATTTTTTTCCCTCACACAGCTTGTTATGGAATATTGTTTAGGATCAGCATCAGACTTACTAGAAGGTATGTCTCAAACATTTCTTTGCTTGGAAGTCATAAATAGCAGATTGCAGGTCACAAAGTTGTTCTGGACTGTTCAGTTTAGTGCTTTTGGGGAGGAATGAAAAGCTGCACTGGCTTGCAGATCTGATGTGGCTGCAGTCGTTGTCCCTATTGCATTAGCTTTCATCCACACAGTTCCAGTCTTCTGGTTCTACCGTAGGATAAGGCTTCAACCAACTGTTCATATTCATTGAATTTGGGATTCTTCTCTTTCTCACCCCCAGGGCTTAATCCACTTGCTTTTATCAAGCATAGGTTTTCTCATCTGCCATGGCAGTAAAGATAACTGGCTCCCTTAGGACTTTTATTAGCTACTCTAGTTTCCCATCAAGCTGTTTAAGAAGTGCTTTCATCAGAAGTGTATTGTGGGCCAGAAGGTTCTTCACCCTGCAACCAGAAGCAGTTACGGCAGGGCTGGGCAAAATGCGGCCCGGGGGCCAGATGCAGCCTGCCAGGCCGTTTTATCTGACCTGCGGGGCCCCTAAAAAATTTAGAAAATTTAATATTAATCTGCCCTGGGCTGTCTGTCACGCGACCCTCAATGGCTTGCCAAAACTCAGTAAGCAGCCCTCTGTCCAAAATAATTGCCTGCCCCATCCTATGGCTTCCTCCACATATGTTTTGCTACTGGTTTTGTAGGTCTTAATGAATGCCCAGAAGTTTGCAGTATGTATGATATTGGTTCATTAGTGGTAAACAAAGTGTTCGATCTCCAATAACTACTTGGTAGGATCTACCTACCAATGCTTTCAGGAATTTAATTCAAAGCCAGCAGAGAGGGCTTTTTGACAGAATGGGTAGCTACAGGATCATAGTCAGAGGACTACATCTGATTGCCCAGTGAAGAATGCACTATAAACATTTTAGAAATTGTTTTGGCTTCTCGCGTTGCTCTCAGGTCTTGTAGCTTACTGTTTTCTGAGTCTGCGTTTGAATATTTGATCGTGTTCGTTGCATGTTGTCAGTACCATTGTTTTCCACAGTACTGAATTTTAAATATGATTTCCCCTGTAGTTCATAAAAAGCCATTGCAAGAAGTGGAAATAGCAGCAATTACCCATGGTGCTCTCCAAGGACTAGCATACTTGCATTCTCACAACATGATCCATAGGTGAGTGCTCACAGCCATACTGTGTCACTGTTACCCTTGCAGGTAATTTATCCTGCTGATTGCATCCTGATCACTTTGGGGATGGAAATGGCACTTCATGTTTGTAAGTAGAGATTTGGTTGCAGTGTCCATATGTTCAGCATTTCATAAAAAATGGTACCATGCTAGGGAGATACCTTTGTATCCCCTTATGTAACATCTCTTAGATCTGCTGTCCATGATTTCTGTAGCAGTCCCTTGATGCTAACAGGCTTTTGCCTTCTTGATATGTTAAAAATCAGTGGTGGTGGATCAGTCCTTAAAGCAGAAAAAACTCAGAGCTGACTAAGCATGTAGATTGCCTGAAGAGCTTGCAGCAGCTTTGGCTTGAAGTTTACATGGTATTTTTTTCCCCGTGCAGGGAAACAAGTACTAAATTTAAAAATTAGTTTTATATGAATAAATGTCTTTGGGAATATAGGGTAGGTAAGGGATAAAGCACTCCAAATAATGTTTAGACTGAAGAACCACTTCATTGTAGCTGTTCTACAGACACTTTCCTTTTCTCAGGGGTGTAATATTAACATTTGTTTTCCATGACCAGAGATATCAAGGCAGGAAACATCCTACTGACGGAGCCAGGCCAGGTGAAGCTTGCCGATTTTGGATCTGCTTCCATAGCCTCTCCTGCCAATTCATTTGTGGGGACGCCATATTGGTAAGGAAAGTCCTTACGTTGTTTCGGCTTTATATCTAATGTGATCAGGCTTTATTTGGATCTACTTGGTAACTGTGGTGAGGATAAAATATACTCCCCAAAAATACCACCTGAGTCAGTGAAGCTTTAGTCTGTTTATCTTTTAAAGAAAGGGAAGTTCAGCGGCTCAGAGCATCTGGCTCTTCAGGTACCTAATGTGCATTTCTTTTTATATGAAAGGGCAGATTCATTGCACAAAAATCTTTGCAGGTATCTCGCAGGGTTTTAATCTCCTTCCCTCCCCCAGCAGTGTTTACACAACCGCGTGCTGCAGTTAACGTGGCTGGAGTTGGTTAGCAGCCAGCTAGGCTGCTGGCAATGTGGGTGGGGCAGGAGGCAGTAAGGCTAATTCAGTGTAACAAATGGGAAGAGCTGGGCACAGGGCACGAGTGGCTCCTGTATGGTGCCCAAGAGGCTGTCGGTGGCACTTAACCAGCTATGTTGTATTCTGCCATGTACCCAGTTAGGATCCAAACCTATGTGTCCTATTCAGCACTTCTTCCCATTGTAGCCATTCAGCTTGGTTTCTGAAATGGTCCATGACATTGAAGTGTTTATTAAAGCATTATTACAAATGCACAGAAGTTTATGAGAATCTCTCTTCTGTTTTAGGATGGCCCCAGAAGTAATTTTAGCCATGGACGAAGGGCAGTATGATGGCAAAGTAGATGTTTGGTCTCTTGGAATAACATGTATTGAGTTAGGTAAGCCGTTTTTCTTAGCACTAGACAGACTTCTTTATGTACAGCTTGTGGCACACGTAGAAGACATTTAATTTCTGCTAGGGGGCATGTTTAAGCTTCATTGTGTAAGTTGGAATTGCTCATACCTAGAGTTTACTTACCTGTGTTTGCCAGGCAAGAAACCTGCATGTACTTCCCTGTCCCCATTTCTTCGGGACAGAATCTTTAGGCTGCAGCGTCTGGCAGTTCTCCCAGTAGCTGAGATTAAATTTCCACTTTGGCGTTCATTGAATCGGAAGATATTTACCTGGACAAGAAAAACAGCAGCAGTTCTAGTGTTAAGGGGTTCTCTGCGCAATGGGAGTCAACCTTGAATTGAAAAGCCTGGTCCGTACAGAGAAACCTTGGAAATAAACCATTAGAAGTACCAAGGCCACAGATGGGATTTAAAAATGAAAAGCAAAATGTTGACATTGAGTTGGGCACAAAGAGTAAAGGTTCCTTGCAGCATCCTATCTGTTAATGGAGCTTGAGCTAAACAAGCAGCTTCGTAGCTAACGCCGGGGATGTTCTCACCCATGACTAAATTTGGCTGGAAGGTGGTGTCCTAAGGAAGACTTGGAATAATCCAGCCTGGAGTTATTAACTCCCTCCCCCAGGAAAGAAATCCTAGCACTGCAGCTGGAACAGGCTCCTTGCAGTAGCATGTCTGCTGGAAAGAGTCAGGGGTGTGTGGCCATTTCCATGTAACACTTACACGGTACAGAAATATCCTCAATGAAGCACATTGCAAAAATAAAGCCCGGTTTGGAACTTCCTGTAAAAAGCCAACCTTTAAAAGCACTTAGACATCAATACCCTCTGGGGTGGGGATGTTGCTGCTTCCCGACGCATCGGGCCCGTACTAACAGCCTTGTCGGGTCTCATCGCTGCATTCTCCAACTTCCTTGATTGACGGCGCATTCTGGTCGGCCGGTTAGCCTTCTCGGGAGTACGCTAATCCGTGTGAACTGCACCGTTCAGCTAAACATGCCGTCTGGCATTCCAAACTGTCAGCTTCATTTTCTTCCAGCACCATAAAACAGCCGCTTTCTTCAGACTCAGGGTTGTTGTTGCCAATATAAAGCAAGTTTAAGAGGTGTGGCTATCATGACATAATTGTGCTCGGGGTGGACTAAAGAGATTTGGCTGGATCTAGTGCCCTAGGAATGCAGTTAGCTCATGGTGACCACACCCCCGTTGTGCCTTGTTGCATGCTGCTTGTTTGCAGGATGAAGCGTTAGCCTTTTGTATGTGGCTTTGGGCTTGGTGGGGGGTGAGGCTTGGAGACAACAAATTGAGCATTATGGGCTGGTTCCCACTTTTGGCAAAAACTCTATGGTTATCTTATTTGTGTTGGTTTAAATAACCAAGGAAAAGAGGCAGAAGAATGAAAAGTCTAATTGTACTCTCCAGCTCTCATTGAGCTTTATTTGACAGAGAGATTTGAGCAATTTCTGGATTCTTGATGTTTTACTTTGGTAACTTAAAGTGAATAAACTGGAGTGGAGAGACCACTTCTTAATGAATAAAGTAACCTCTGTTCTGACCAGGAGCACACCATGGTCTGGCAGGTGAAGGGAGGTGATTCCCTACATCTGTACTAGGGCTTAGCCAGCCCCCAACTTCACAATTGAGGCAAATTCATGGGGCCTGGGCCTGCTTTTAACCTGTCCTGGAGCAGGGGTAACAGGGTTTCCTTTAATAGCCATCTTAAACCTTACTGCAGAGAAGGTAGGGGGAAAGGAAGGGTGAGAAGGTGCTTGGACAACAGCAGCAGTAGCCTGGAAAAACCTGACAGTCAAAACTGACTGCTGTGCAGAGATCGTCCTTCCCTTGAGCATAAATGCCTTTGTCTTCCTTCTGGCTGTTTTTAGAGGGCTTTGGTTTTGTAGGTTTACCCTCTAAACCGTCTGGTGAACCTTCAGTGCTGCTGCTTGTGTGGGATCACCTCCTTACTCCTTAAACTTCCAGCCAGAGTAACGCACTTGAGGGGGGCCCAGAGAAAATCCTACTCGGAATAGCAGAGTCAGCCCCTTACTGACACCTTGCATATGCGGCCAGTCAGTTAATCGTGGCTGTGGTGGCTTTTATGATCAGCTGCCTTTCCCGTCACTGCCATGCTACTGCAACGGGAGAACTCCTCGGCTTGAGTAATTATAATAAAAACCATGGCCAAGTTCATTTAGCAGGGGTATGCTGAGCGTGGACCTCGCTGTTGCTATACTCCTATTCGGGTCCTTCAGAGTGCGCTCGGAGAGCTCCACGATGGCAGCCCACAGAATCTGAAAGTTTGACAAGACAAAGCATTTGATCTTAGAGAGCTTTCATCCTCTGCAGTGGGAAAACCACTGCTGTAGGAGCACGTGCCAGCACATCTGACTGCAGGGTGCTTGCTGGCTTGGGGCTCCACGTCTGGGCAGTTGCGATTCTGCCATGATGCCCTTTTTAAAAATGTTTTTCTCTTAAGGGAGGTAAAGGCATAAAGAAAGGAAAAGCTGTGAGACTGTTTCCCTATATAAAAATGATTTTCTTTTTGTGTGTAGCGGAAAGGAAGCCTCCTTTGTTTAATATGAACGCAATGAGTGCCTTATATCACATAGCGCAGAATGAATCCCCTACACTACAGTCTAATGAATGGTGAGTATTACTGAGAGAGGAATGTTGTAGGGCATTGCTGTAAATGGAGTGCTTTGTCATGCCGAGTTCTTGAAATGGCTGGATTTCTGTTGGGAAGATGTGAGCTGGCTGTTGCAATAGGTGCACTGTGCACTGTATGTCTTATGTGCACAAAATTGACCGTTGACTAAGCTGGTGTTTTGGAGTCTGCAACACAACAGCTCCAGGAACCAAAGAAACCCGTAGTACGAACACAGAATGCCATAATACATTCAAGTTGTGCGTCAGTAAATGTTGGAAACCCACAAGCCTGCAGCAAATCAGGTTCTTAAAAAAAACCCAAAAACTGAAAAGCCGAGATTTGCAAAACCCCAATGTTGGTTTGTTGAACTATTGGCTTTTAAAACAAAGACACTGATAGTGTGGTATGTATCTTTGTTACACAGACTTTGCAAGCCTATTAAATAGTCATGTTTTGTGCCTCCTAGCCTTGAAGAATGTCTTTTTGAAACAGCAATGAGAGATTAAGTCCACGTTAAAGTTAAAAACTTGGTAATAATGTTGTATGTATGCTAAGCCACAGCCTGGATGCACTGATTGCAGTACAGTGCACTATGCTTTTTTTAAACTGTTTCAGCTTCAGAGATGTTCCGATTAGGTTTACTTGTGCCATGTTTGCACAGTAAATTCAGCTTATTTTATGTGCTTTCCTACCAATTAGAATTAATTGGCCAAAAAAAATTAGTGGAAGAAGAAAAATACCCCCTCCACACACACACACACACACTTTTTTTTTTTTGGTAGAGAGGGAAGAAAGAAATAAAACCCACATAAGTCCTGTAATATTAGCTTGATAGCAAAGTCTCTAAAAATCCACACCTTCAAATGGTGGGGAAGGAAAATGTAGAAGTTTCCCTTCCAGAAAGATATGTGCTTATGAAAAATTCCCCCACACCATGAAGAACCCTGGAAATTTTGGAAGACGAGTCTGATACATTTTCAGTATGAGATGTTAATGAAGAGTGGGGAGGACGGGGGTGAGCAGCACCCCAGGTGGAGCCCAGCCCAGGGCCACGGCTGAATGAAATCACTCCACAAAACTGGTGTTTTTACAGTACGAATTTTACACTTTGGTGCGGCATCGGGTTGTATGGGGAGTTGCATGCTGCATAAAGCTACTTCCTCTCCCAAATTGCTCCGTGTTGGTGCACTCTTAGTCTGAACCAGTTTGACAGCTGACATTAAATAGTCTACGTGGTAGCGGTGGGATCTGGTTGGATGTAGGGACATTGGAGGCTGCTGTGTGAAGGATTGGGTTGTGGGTGGTTCTGCATGCTCACAGATGCAAATAATTTGGTTCCTTGACAAGGCAGTGGACCACAATGGGCAGTTCTTTCAGATGATGTTTTTCCCTCTTGCAATAGGTCTGATTATTTTCGAAACTTCGTAGATTCTTGCCTCCAAAAAATCCCTCAAGACAGACCTACATCAGAGGAGCTCCTGAAGGTTGGCTTTCTTGTTCTCTCTTTTCCCTTTGGTGTTAAACAGGCGAGGTTATGTGGAGTCTGATGCTCTTCAGCGTGTCCTTTGCTCACCTGCTGCTCTCCTCTAAGCTTAAGCAATGCTCTGTCTGCTACCCCAGTACCCAGAGGCTAGTAGAGTGCGCGCTGTGCTCTCCTTGTCAGCGCTTCTAGACTAGCTGCTACTTTTTAGCCTCCCATGCACTTAGCCAGATGATTTCCTGGCCCAGCTACATCTTCACGGTGACTAGCAACAGCGCAAGATGACCGTCCACTCCCAGAGAGCCTTGCTTTCTGCAGCTCCATCTATCTCCCCTTCGGGTGCTATGATTAATCCTGACAGAGCCATCATGCATTAGTTATTAAAGTTCCTTTCTTTACTTCTCCTCTTTATCCTGTGCTGTATTTACCCCTGCGGGGTTTTTATGCTCTCCCAACACCTCTGTGCTCTCTACATAGAACTGGAAGTTACCAGTCCGGTGTGATCCGTGGCAAGACAAGGGGGAGGAGAGCTACTGTTTCTCTCCCATGTTCCTTTCCTTGACTTGGCTGCATGTCGCTTATTTGCCAAGCTCCTCCTGCCACATAGCCTAGCCGTTCTTCCTTCCTCCCTCTCCCATATGCTGCCAATACTGCCTTTGCTCTGGTGCTGGAATGTAGTGAGTGTGCTTAAACGGTTGCAAAGAGCTGAAACATGCCTAAGGGAATATATTTATGGGAAGCTCTGTGAGTAGGTATTGATGCTGCTTTACACAAATGTGACTTTGTGGTGCAGAGTAGCACTTGATTTTGGTCCTGGTTCATTTTTAATTTTCCTTGCAAAAGCTAAGGCACTCATCGGTGGTGGTGGTGGTGACAAAAGGTTTTGTATTCAATACCGATGTTCCCAAACCTTGTACTATCACCACACAAGTGCTGCCAGCACGGATTTTGTATGTTTTAACCCCCAAATGATCAGGATGTTTTTCCTTATTTGCACAGGCAAGGATTTTTCCATTCCAAAAGTAAGCACAATTCTCTGCTGAAGGGTTTGTGCAATTCTGTGGCTCGGGTTTATTTTTGGCAGTGTACTGCAATTAAAAAGAAGTAGGGTGAAAATGAAATGTTTCGTGGGTTTTATGAACATACCTGTCCTATCCAGCAGCTGTAAGCCAGCTAACGGGGATATGAGAGGAACGTGACAATTATTGGAAATTTCAGTGCTACCTTCCAGAGGCAGAGAATAAAGCTGATGCCTGTGTTACTGATGATTCATGCTTACGTAGCATGCTGTCCTACAGGCCACTAGAGCACCTTCAGACACACAGATAGGCTACCAGCAAATACACGTGCCTATGGTGCAGGGATTGCTTCTTATAGCAAGGACATTGTGGGGCAGCAGTTCCAGGACCAGCAGTAAGGGAGCTGGAAGTGCCCAAGACCTCTTTTATGTTGCACCAGAAAGTCATATGCTGAGCTAGGCCTTGTCTAGACTTGGAGAAAGACTGTTAAAAAAAAAAAATAGCTTACAAGATTTTAACCATCAGTCAGCACCCAGCAGAGGCAAGGTTTACCATCTTTACAACCGTACACACTATTTTGTGACTTCCCTTTGTTTGACTGTGACCATCTGAGGTGTTTTTAAAGGTACCTGCACCCAGCAGAGACAGGACTTAATAACTCACTTCGATTATTTTATGTATTTATTTATTTATTTTAAACAAAAAAACCCTTTTCCCTACTCTGCCCAAGGCCTACTCACAAATACCACTTCCTGCAACACATTGGGTGTCTGTGGATGTCACCCATCAAAGTATGGACTGATGAGGTCTGATGAGATAAGAACATAACCTATGGTAATATTATAGTACCTGTTTAGGGAGGAAGAGTAACAGACACATGCCCAGAGTTCATAAGGGTAGCATCTAGCAGAGCACGTGCACGGGAGGTAGGAAATGTCAGTCACCTGTTTGTGTGTCCTACAGCACATGTTTGTTCTTCGGGAGCGCCCTGAAACAGTGTTAATAGACTTGATTCAGAGAACAAAGGATGCAGTGAGAGAACTGGACAATCTACAGTATCGTAAAATGAAGAAACTCCTCTTCCAGGAGGCACACAATGGACCTGCGGTCGAAGCACAGGAAGAGGAGGAGGTAAGAGCTCAAGGGAACCTCACATTGTGGTACTGGGATAGTTAACAATGCCACCCTTCAAGTGATCCTAATTAGGCTTTGGAGTTAACTTGAGATGAATGGAGGCTGTTCATGTCACTCCGAGCAAGTGCTCCAGGCTGCCTGAAGATCCTCCCCGTCTACACTTGAGACTAGCCCATATTTCATCTGATGCAGTTTGAACTGGGCAAACCCCTACAACAGGCCAGGAAAACTGCAGGGTGGTGTTCCTGCTTGAGTGGGCAGCCTGTGCAAATGCTGGCGTTGAGGGTTTTGTACCGGTGCACCCTCACCGAGGGCTGAGTGTGGCGTACTGTAGGCCGCTGGCAGCCAGCAAACCAGCCTTATGTCTCATTTGTATTTTGAAGGTTTTCCTTCCAATTGTAACAGCCACAAATTTACTTGACTGAAAAAATGGGTGCTTAATTTTTGGAGCACATGATGCAGCTACCAGCTCAGGAACAGGGGCCTGTTGAACTGTTAAGAGTCAGCCCAACTACTCTCACCCAGAGGGAAGTAAGTTCAGGGTAAGAGGCTCAGCAGTGCGCTGTCCATCCTGCTGTCACAACAGGCATTGGTGGCAGAGCGGGGCTGGCTCACAGTAGAGTTTAGCTTGGTAGCATGCCCCTTCCCAAAAAGTCTGACATCGGCTGGCCTGAAGGGTAAGAAGCTGCCGTGACTCATCCAGTGGTTGCTCGATTAAGGATCAGCGTTCACGAGCTGTCTGTCAAGATCCATAACTTCACTACCGTGATAGATGGCTGTATTGTCAAAACAGTAACCGGGCCTTTCCCCTTCCCCACTTCCCAGGAACAAGACCACGGCGTCGGCAGGACAGGAACAGTGAATAGTGTTGGAAGCAATCAGTCCATTCCCAGTATGTCTATCAGTGCCAGTAGCCAAAGTAGTAGTGTTAACAGTCTTCCAGATGCCTCGGATGATAAGAGCGAGCTAGATATGATGGAAGGGGACCACACCGTGATGTCAAATAGCTCTGTCATCCACTTGAAGCCGGTGAGTGCTAGCTTTCTAGCAGGAGCTAGAAAGGGAGGCAGTTGCCTACTGACCAGGAGGTTGGTGGGCATGAACAGTATAGCGGACGAAGGTTTTGTTTCAGTTTTAAAAGAGGAACAAATCCATGCTTCTCATCTCTCTGTGTAGAAGTCCCGATTTTAAACCATGAGGCCGGGGGATGAACATGCATCTGACCTGTGCCCTCTCCGCAAGGCTGGTGCAAAGCTTTTTAAAAACAAATCCCATATGTTTTTCTTGAATTGGCTTTGTAGCAATTTTTGTGCCACTTAAATTGTTTCCAAAGCAGTTTGCCTTGCCACCAGGGTTGGAGGCTTGCCACTTGGGAGCTGGTTTGTTTAGCGAATGCCCTGAGCATTGTTTCACAAGGCAAAACCTGCAAGTGTTTTTCCTTTTTGCTGCCTTGCTAGACCCACAGCAGTGATGGAGAACTGTGCCTGACCCACCCTGCTTCCCACGACTTGACTGAATATTCAGTTAATGAACCAAGATACACAGAGAAAGAAATGCAGCATTCTGAGCGTGGCATGCTGTGAAACCACTTCCTCTGCTTACCTTGGACCCACAAGTCTCTCAACAGAGTCTCTCTCTGAACCATGCTGCTCTTACTACACAGGGGTTGTGATACGCTTTTCAGACCAATAACATTTTCAGAGCTAATGGTGGGAGTGGCCCTGATTTATTTTTTTCCCCTCTAATCAGATGTGGAACAAAGAGACGTGCCTTTCCTCAGTTAGCGTATAACATACTTAATTACCGGTTGCCTCACAATGAATCACAGATTCAGAATGAGGATCTGGAATGTGCGGTTGCAAATTAAAAGTTTGCTTTCTCCAGTGTGTCTCTGCAACAAGTAAAATTAACCTCATGATCTCGCCTGGTTGCAAAGAGCACGCTTGTCCTGGGGAAAAGACTTTATCTACATTGTAGTACGCTGGGTGGAAGTGCCCTGTTAAACATCCTAATCTATTTCTCTTTATGTCCCCCCTACTCTTGCCCTGGTAAACCATCACTGTCTTGTCAACACTAACATTATAAACTGTAATCTCCATCCCAGGAAATGTTCAAGAGCCGGTGAGACGGACACTTGGCTGGGATGGTTTAGTTGGGGCTGATCCTGCCTTGAGCAGGGGGCTGGACTAGATGACCTCCCTTCCAGCCCTACTTTCCTATAGTCGTATGACATTTCAGGATCATAGATTTATAGATTGTAAGGGCTGGAAGGGACCTCGTAAGATAATTGTGTCCAGCTCCCCTGCACTAGGCAGGAAGACAACTGGGGTCAAGTGACCCCAGCAAGGTGACTGTCCAGCCTCCTCTTGAAGATTTCTAGGGTAGGTGATTGCACCACCTCTGGAGGACCCTAAGTTCCAAGGTCATCGTCCCTGTTGATGGCTGTATACCTTCACCTGGCCTGTTGGTTACAAGGGTGATGATACTTTGACTTTTATTTTGTTAAGGATATCTTTAAATGGACCAAGAACAATCTCTGAGTAACAGAGATGCTCTATATTCCCTCTATTGCTGATTTGTTTTTGCATTGCTAAGGAGGAAGAAAACTACAGAGAAGAGTCGGATCCTAGAACAAGAGCGACGGAGCCTCAATCTCCACCCCAAGTATCCCGCCACAAGTCGCATTACCGCAATCGAGAGCACTTTGCTACTATACGCACAGCATCCCTGGTAGGTTTTGCTTTTTCCATCGCTTAAATGATATGAGCAGGTTTCATTTGAATGTTTGGCTTTACAAGTAGCAAGTAATATTAGGATTTTATCAGAATATGAACCATTGCCATAAACTCAAAATTGTTAGCACCAAAATAGTCAGATATATCTTAATAACGTTCACCAATAGCTAATGGCAGGTATTATTTGGTGCAGAGCCTCTTTTTTCAAAAATAGCATGCCTGGGAGAACATAGGCATTGTACAGCAGGAAATCATTTAGAACTGCGTGGTGCAAACAGGAGAATCCATTTTTTAAGTTTGTTGATCCTTTTTTAAAGCTTGATTGTGACCTTTTCATATATTCGTTCTTGCGAGACCTGCTTTTGGGTCGCGACCCACAGGTTGAGAAGTGCTGCTCTAGATCATCCAGAACGCAAGAGCGCATCTAGAAGTGTTACCAGCCAATAATAGAACCTGATGACTGTCCTTAACTTTCCTAGATAGACACAGACGACCTTAACGGCTCGACTTTTAGTCTTCCAACATAAGCATCAGTGCTGAATACAGTTGGGATGTCATCTCTGTGCCCTCTGCTTTTGGAGATGCTAAGAGCACTATCCAAAAATGGGGTCAGATTGATAAAAGGTCATTAAGGCCTTCATAGCGAGACTAGCCTTTGTGCCTAGTCATCTCCTCCCTGGCTGAAATGACAGCTATTTCTGCAAGACCCACCTAAATTGAGAGGGAAAACAAAGTGACTTTTGCCAGCTGTGTAGGGTTCTACCTTCCATCTCTGTAATGTCTCTCTGCAGAAAAAAAATACTACTGAAAACAGAATGAAGTTAAAAAACAAAAAAAAAAAGCAACTGAGCACTTGATTTTCTCCTAGCCAAGTCAGTATTTATGTGGTCTGCTGCCATTAGAACTTGTGCTCCTCTTTCGTGATGGCATCACGTTCTTGTGGAGTTTAAAGAAGGGTGAAAAGCAGACTAAGAGGCATTACCTTATTTTTATCCTGCTGTGGTTGTCTGACTAGGTGACAAGGCAAATGCAGGAACACGAACAGGACTCTGAGCTCCGAGAGCAGATGTCTGGCTATAAACGCATGAGACGGCAGCACCAGAAACAGCTGATGGCACTGGAGAACAAACTGAAGGCAGAGATGGATGAGCATCGCCTCAGGTTGGACAAAGATCTTGAAACACAGCGCAACAACTTTGCTGCAGAAATGGAAAAGCTAATTAAAAAGCACCAAGCAGCCATGGAGAAGGAGGTAAGAAGCTAAGATTCAGCTGACTGGTCCGCGTTCGTTGATTCTATTGAACTGTCCGCCACCCTCGCTGGCGAAGAAATGACATTGGAGTCTCTTACGCATCTATTTTCAGAAGCCAAGCAAACTGATAATTAGAGAGAGGCTAATGCATCACCTCCTTACACTAAGGGGCTTATGTAACTAGAGGAAAGGTATGTCCTGCATCTCAGTGCATTTTGCCAACTCTTAGCAAACCAAGCCCGTGAAAAACTCCAGCAAGGATTTTCCTTTCTGTTGTCTTTATCCTCCATTGTCTTGCTTTTATGTGAGTTTTAACACAGTGAATTAATCAAATGCTTTCTTCAGAAAAGACCAGGAATCCAGGTAGTTAGGGTATTGCTCTTGCCTTATATGACTCCTGTCGGGAGTTGTGATTGAGACGGATAGACCTGCACAGCAATGTGCCAGCTGTGCTTAGACTCTTCATCCTTCCATCTGCTGGTGAATATGCTTAAGTTTAATAAACGGTGGCGAACCAGTGCCCCTGTCAGAGATCAGTGGGCAGGATTCTTTGGCTACTCTTAGCTTTGGTCCTTTGCTGGAGCTGCCTAAAGGCTTTCTCTGCAATTAGGCGTTGACTTTAATCGGGAAGAGCTTAAAACTTAGAGTTAAGGTGATGTAGCACTGAGCAAGGATTATCATTTGGTGCCTTCCTTGGTTGGAGTGGGGGGGACGACGGAGAAATGAGTGTGTGAAAGCAGCTTGGGTCCTTGAAAGGCATAGTAAGTATTACATCGAAAGCATAAAGTGAGACATGGAGCAGGTGGGCTGAAGTGGAAATGGAGATCAGTTAAAATTCAGTGAGTCTCACACACACCTTTGCTTTTATCTTGGAATTGGTGTAGGCCAAAGTGATGGCTAATGAAGAGAAGAAGTTTCAACAACACATTCAGGCCCAACAGAAGAAGGAACTGAACAGCTTCCTGGAATCACAGAAGAGAGAATACAAGCTCCGCAAAGAGCAGCTCAAAGAGGTAAAATCCCGTGTTACAATAACAATCAGGGATTAATTATGCTAACATCATGGCTTGTACCATGTATTGTACCAGCAGACTCGACTCCTAGACTTCAGGGATGCCATTAAGCTATGGAATACATGTCATTGGAGCATGACGAGTTCGGTGTTGTGATTCAGGCATCACATAACACCTTCCTGAAAGACATCACTTAGACCGTTTATAAACTTGATCTTAGAACAAGAGCAAATGGGTTTACATTGGCATTCAGGTAGCTCACTGGAAGTACAGATTTCTCTTTTATTTGATATGGTTTGCGGTTCTGGGCTGGCCAAGACTTAAGGATCTTAAGAACTGAAAGAGAGTAGTTTGGGGGAAACATGTCCTGTTGCTGGAATAAAAAGCAGCATATTGATCAGATTGTGTAGCTGGACCCCTTGTATGCAGGCCATAACCACTATAATTAGTGAAATTTTTCATTTCTGGGTGATGCCTCTACAGTAGATAATCAAGGGAGTAGAGCAGCGGCAGTGACCTGCAGAAGGTTTGTTAAAATATGCATTTGGAAGGCAGCAGAAATAGCAGGAGAAGCTGTTTAGTAACGTAACGATTGTATTGTTCTGAATATCATCATAGTCACATCCAGAGGAGCTGCAGGCACATCCTGCTGGTTCTTTTTGCAGACAGACTGATATCTCTGCCATCAGAAGCAGAGTTTGAAAAGTCCGCCACGCCTGGGACTCGGCTTTGGAATCAATGCTAACAAATGCCAAGGGGAAGACTCCCATGGGAGAGAGAGGCCCAGCAAGCAGTGGGGTCAAGGGAGGCAGGGCAGAGCTGTGGTGGGTAGGAATCTTTGTCTGGTGGAACCAAAGATGACATTCCTTAGGGGAGCATAGGTGCCGAATTGGCAACTGTTGTTAAAAATATCCTTTGAATGAGATGGAAACCTTCCCTCCTGTAGAGGCCTGGTAAATGGGAGTTGGTAAGTGGCAGTGCATCATCAATTGGAAAATGCAAAATCGGTGGGAAAACGTAGTGTTCTTGAGGCCAAGGGAAAGGGGACAGACTCTTAAGTAAGTTGAACCCAAGCGTGGGAGGGAAGGCGAAGCTGCAGTTCACCAGGCAGTATCGCCCAGCTGCTTGGAGTCGAGGAGGTTAGCTGGATGGCCGTGAAATCCCTGTCCTGATGTTGCAGGAGCTGAATGAGAACCAGAGCACCCCGAAGAAGGAGAAGCAGGAGTGGCTCTCCAAGCAGAAGGAGAACATCCAGCATTTCCAGGCAGAGGAGGAGGCTAACCTACTGCGCCGCCAGCGGCAATACCTGGAGCTAGAGTGCCGCCGCTTCAAGCGAAGAATGCTTCTTGGGCGCCACAACCTGGAGCAGGACCTTGTTCGGGAGGTAAGAGGGGCAGCAGCAGGGCAGAAGCTGTAACCATGGCAGCCCCACACGAGCCGGCTGGGGCACCTCTGGCATTGCTGGGGTCCTGCACATGGCACAGGAGGTGGCAATGCACAATATCCAGCAGAGCAGATAATCTCATTTGGCAGGTCCAGCAAGCCAAGTGAGGGGCTTCTCACTAGCAAACACTTGCTCAGGAGGGGCATTGTGTCAGGAGGGTTTGATTGGGGAGAAAGCGAAAGGCCAGGGGCGCAGAAATAAGGGGCCTTTGCCAGGTTGGGTCTAGTACCCACTGGCAGTGAGTTGGGTCTGCCCCCAGCCACAGAGCGTGCGCAGGACCTGTAGCCACCTGCTGTCTCTCCCTGGCTCAGGAGCTGAACAAGAGGCAGACGCAGAAGGACCTGGAGCATGCCATGCTGCTGCGCCAACACGAATCCATGCAGGAGCTGGAGTTCCGCCACCTCAACACCATCCAGAAGATGCGCTGCGAGCTGATCCGCCTGCAGCACCAGACCGAGCTCACCAACCAGCTGGAGTACAACAAGCGGCGCGAGAGGGAGCTGCGGCGCAAGCATGTCATGGAGGTCAGGCAGCAGCCCAAGAGCCTGAAGGTAGGTGTGGTGGCCACGCACAGCCCAGGCAGGGAAGCGGGGTTGTCAGTCTCTGGCTCAGAGATCTAAGGCATAGCTCAGTGCATGGCGACTGGCTGTACTGCAGTGACAGCTAATCACAGGGCCACGCTACAAAATGATGCTGTGTCCCTTATTGAACCTTTCCCCCCACACCATCCTCTCCTCACCCTACCATGTGCTGCTGCCCAGGTCTTCAGCAGGCTTATGGCTGTCTCTCGTATACCTTAAGCTGAGAAAGCAGCTCATCGTGACGCCTGTGCTATTCACCCAAGTGCCTGTGTGATTTTTGTCTTCACCCTCCTGCCTGCCCAGCCTTCCCCTGATTCCATCACCGTCCCTTCCACTTGCCTTCATTAAGATGGTAACGCTTTTGAGAAGAGGATTTGTCGATAGATCCCTGCCTGGGTAGACTGGCCTCCACTGCATTGGCTTTGGTGGAGCTGTGCCAGGCACACTGACTGCAGATCAGGCCCTTGGTGTTTGTTTTTTGAAAGGCCAGGGACATCCATAGAGCCATGTCAGCAGTGGAGTGTGGCTAAGATCCTTTTCATTGGCATGTTTGGGGGTAGCTGGATCCCTTTCCTGGGCGGTGGTTGTGTTACAGGGAGGGCCCTAGCTCTGCCTGTTCCCCAGCCTTCCCTTGTTTAAGGGAATGCTCTCGGGTAACACAGCAGCAACAGCTGCGTCTTCCCTTTTGAGTAGTCAAAATTTTTGAGAAATTGGATTTTAAATTCTATTTAAGAGGCTTTCCCCCATCTCTCCTCCTCACCCTCCCATGAGAGGAGCCAGGCCATCCTTCTGTCAGGCATCAGCATTCCCAGCAAAGCTTCCATACTGCTGTTCCACATGGAAGTCAAGTGCACGAGCTTGCCCAGAGGGTGGATGGTGCATAAATATCGGCAGGCGAGCAAGGGCTGGAAAGGAGTTTTTACCTGTTGCTGTAGCCTTGGAAAGAGGACCCTGAGGCTGCCCCATGTCGTGCTGTGGTCTCCTCAGGCACTCGTCCTGCAGGCAGCATGGGGGTATCGGAGCAGACCTGCTTTGCTTCAGAGCTAAGACTTTTGGTGCTTCCAGTATAGGCCCTTCTCTCTGTCCAGAGAAGTGCGGCTGTCGGGTGTGAAGTGCCTGCAGAATGGAGTATGAGGCCCTTCCCAGAGCCGCCTGCTCTGTTCCCCTTGAGGGGGAGGCAGGCTTCTCCTCCTGTCCCAGCGCTCTGCCGTGCCCATAATAGAAAGAGCCGTGTGGCGTACCGAGCGCAGGGTTTCTTTATTGTTCTAGGACTCCCCAAGTCGCGGCTTGCCTGCCTGACTTGGTTCGTACGACCTGCAGGTGATCTCCTTGGCAGACATTGCCTGGGAAATAACCAGCCTGAGACCAGTACTTCTGCGGCAAAACTGTCATTTGTCAATATTAGCATGATTTTAAAGCAGAGAGCTGGCTCGGGGGTGCTGGGGACCGTTCGATCGCGGGTCAGAATCTCCAAGGATATAGGGTATAAATAGCTGGTGATTCACAGGGAAGCTGTATCGTGCTCTGAGCTGAATCATACTGAAGCAGCCGTATTAGGCCAATCCTCCTGAGATCAGCATGAATGAAGCCTGCCCGACGATGCGATCCAGGTGCAAGTGGCAATGTGCCCCGTACCATGCTCGCCTTCCCAGCTAGAGCAGGGAGGGCAGAGGGCTGACAGGGTCCCAGAGACCGACCCGCCTTGGCCGGTTGGCCGTCTCGGGGCAAGGGAGCATGCACTGCTGCCTGCACTGCACTACCCTAACAAGGGACTTCAGATCAGAGCCATGAACCCCCAGCCCCTTTTCCTAGCCCTGCATTTCCATAAGCACAGCACTAACTGCAGGCTCCAGTCACAGCCCTGCAGCACAGTGCCCTTGTTCCAGGAACCTTAAAGCTTCCCGTACTTCTGAACAGTGCAGGCGAATGCTTTGCTAGTGGCAGCTGTGCTCCCGCATCTCTCCAGCAGTGCATCCCGGTGTCAGAGGCCTCCTGTGCTGGGCACAGTCCAGAAGTAACAGCATCTAGAGGTCCCCCTTCAATGAAAACTGCCCTTCTTCAAGAGAAGACTGGAGGGTCACCTGGTTGGGGTCGTCTGACCCCAGATGTCTTTCCTACTTATGCAGCGGGCTGGACCCGATGATCCTTCGGGTCCTTCGGGGTCCCTTCCAGACCTATGATTCTGATTTTTCTTATTTGGAGTGGTTCGACTGTGATGCAAATACCCTCTTTCACAAGACTCCACCAAAATGATCTTGTCAGGAGTCTGCCTGGAAGCCTGACCCCTCCCTTCTGTTTCCTGTTGTTAAAGCCTTTTGGTTGGAAAGTTGTAAACAGAGCCCGGTGCCGGACTGAAACTTCACAGAAAGGGAGGACAAACTGCATTGTTAGTCCCCGGCCATAGCCCAGCCTTTGATAGGAGAGCAGACCCTGCAGACGCTTCCCTTTGGAGAGGGGGGGTTGGAGAACAGCCTTCAAGGCTTTCCGGTGGGGAAATTGCTTTCTGCTAACTCAGAAATGGTAAAAGTGGTGTCCTGCCTCTGTGATAGATGCAGTAGCTGAATGGAATGAGCCGTCGCCAGGGCCTGCCCCGGGGAATCACACTATTCTTTGAAAACCGACTTGCTGGTGATGAAGTGTTTAGGGGAAGTAAGACTGGGTTTGAGTGCTGGGCCTGCACACGCTAGGGTTATCATCCGGCCAGTGCGACCAGTCCTGGTGTCATAAGTCGTGGGAGGTCAGCTCGCAGGCAGCCGTGTCTCCAGTCCAGGTGGTGGAGTTCCTCCCTGGAGCAAGGTGCATGAGGCCATTCTGTGGCCGGGAGCGCCTGGACGCTCAAATTTCAGACCATGTAGGGCTTGCCATGAGGTCCCGGCTTAGTGCCATGGGTCATACAGGCTGAGTTGTTCCCTTGTGTTCCTCTGTTGGAGTGTTTCTGGGGCTAATCTTGTCTCCCAAGAGCAAATACTGCTTGGTAGAAGAGCACAGGATGTGGTGCAGAGGTCCCCAAGCTAGCCTGTTCAGAAGCAGGATAGCCACGGCAGAGCTCGTTAGCTTTGATGGCACCATGCTGACGTGGCTACATGTCTTCTGGTGCCCGAGCCAACTCAGCGCTGCATTGGGCCTTGTAGATGTACACTGGGGTCTGTCGCTGCTATTCCTGCTTTGCCTAGACAGCCTGTCCTTGGGAAACTGTCCCTCCACCTTGGTGTTTCTGGAGCCCCTTCCTTCTCGAGATCTCGGAGCACAAGTCCTGTGCAAGGTACCTAGGAATTAACCAGGTGAGGAAATGGCTCTAGAGAGGAGTCACTGACCCAAGGTCACACAGCAGGTCGGTAGGAAATCCAGGCACCCAATGACCCCCAGTCTGGGGTTGTAGTCACTTTGTCCCACTTTGACAGCGTGGTTGTGTGGGCAGGTGCAAAGGAAGAGAACAGGGAGAACATCACATCTCCTGCCACTGCCCCAAGGGCTGTTTTGCATGAGGGTGAACAGTGATGCTGTTGTACAGGATGGGTTCACCAGTCAAACTGAGGCCCCTCAGGGTGGGGCTGAGATGCTGTGTTCCTGAAAGGCACGGGTAGTTCAGCTACACTCTCCTTTGCCAGATCTGGAAGGAGATCTGTCTTTTGCTCTGATCTCCTTCACCAGATCCAGAAAACAAGAATTTAATTCTTCTTCCTTGTGTGTTCCTAATTCTGCTTCTTTTTGACTTTGTAACATTGAATGCATAGTGTTTCTAACTATGCAGGCTCAGCCATGTTGAAGTACGGCCCTCACTGCTCATAAGCATTACTCCTACCCCTCAAGAAGTCGTCTTGAAAAGCAACACTCAGGACTGGATCCAGTCCAGCAGCAAGTGGAGCCCTTTGTGTAGAGACAGCTGTATTTAGGCTGGAGCTTTGTGACAGAGGGGCCTGTATTCTCATTGTTCCTCATAGGAGCAAAGTGTCAGAGCAGCTGCAGTAGCCTGGTCCTTGCCTCTTGGGTGGTTTATCACTTTCCTCCTCAGACCTTAAATGCTCGTGTCCAGCTGTGAATTCTTGAACTTAGGCCCATCCGTATGGTACTCAGTATGGTAAAACACTCTGGGTCTTTTCCTATCTCTAGTCCAAAGAGCTGCAGATCAAGAAGCAGTTCCAGGACACGTGCAAAATCCAGACCCGGCAGTACAAAGCCTTGAGAAACCACCTGCTGGAGACCACGCCAAAGAGCGAGCACAAAGCGGTGCTGAAACGGCTCAAGGAGGAGCAGACGCGCAAGCTGGCCATCCTCGCCGAGCAGTACGATCACAGCATTAATGAAATGCTCTCAACACAAGCTGTGAGTTGCCTCCCAGACCCTGCGGCCCCCCTGGCCAAAGGCAGCAGCTTGCAGTATGTGACCCAGAGATGCTCTGACAGCAGGGCTGGCTCCTCCTGGCCCCACATGTGGTATCGGGGTTCAGAGACCAGGCGCGCTTGTGCCCGCCTCCCAGAAGCACCGTAGAGGCCAGGAAAGTGCTTGCTGCCAGGCTAGGGTCACTGTGATGGGGCCAGATGGAAATCTGTGTTGATCCCACAGGTGCTTTTGCACCTGGTGCGGCAGCTGAGCATTCAGAGGCTCCCTGGGCAGCCCCGCTCTCTGGCTCCCAGCCTGGGGATTTGGGTTTTGAGCTCATGCTTCTGCCTGCCAGAGCAGCTCCAGCTTCTGAGAGCGCTGCACGGGGCTGTCAGCACAGAAGAGTTTAAAGACACTAAAACTAGCATGGCAAGGCTGGGAAATTCCATTTTGCTGCCTGACCCTACACTGAGCCATGGGGTGGGTACCTGCAGTAGCTGCATTGCCATTCCTCTGCAGGGCCTCACATGCCCTTCTTGCTCTGTGCCCAGGTACGGCAGCCTGGAGCTGGGTAGTACCACCTTAGTGCATGCTCAGTGAACCCCAGGGATGGGGTTAGTTGTTCAGGTGACTACACTGGACTCAAGTCCTTTCTCCACCTCCGATTCCATGCGAACAGAGCAAATCCACATTGGACATCAGCACCCCAGTAGTCAAACAAATGCAACACAGGAGACTTTTTTTTCCCCTAGGTTCTCTGGCAAAGGAGAGGGCGATAAGTCTTAGTACCGGCTACCCCGCCATCCCTGTAATGAGCCAGAGTTTCTCAGATGCCGGTCTGTAGTGTCACTTGCAGCAGCATGGCTATCTTGCTGCCACCAGTGTTTGTCACTGTGGGCTCTCTGTTCCGTGAAACTAAATACAAGAGAGAGCAATTGTGTGGCTAAGAAAACAAATGGCCCTTTGCCCCGTAGAGTGTGTCAGGAGAGGCTGCCCCCCAGTGAAACGTCTCTATTGTCTTCCTTCCACAGCTGCGTCTGGACGAGGCGCAGGAAGCAGAGTGCCAGGTTTTGAAGATGCAGCTGCAGCAGGAACTGGAGCTGCTGAATGCGTATCAGAGTAAAATCAAGATGCAGGCCGAGGCCCAACACGACCGGGAGCTGCGTGAGCTTGAGCAGAGGGTGTCCCTCCGCAGGGCCCTCCTGGAGCAGAAGGTAGGGAGGGGGCAGGGCCAGCGGGCTGCTGACAGGAGCCCCCTTAACGTTGTCCACTGTCCTGGGTTGTAAGCACAACACACTTGCCCTAATGGAGAAATGGGTCAGTGCTTCACTTTGTGCTTGCCCTTTCCCTGCTGGAGGGAAGCTTGCTATAGTGATGACTCGGGGTGGGAGAGGAGGCAGAACATCCTCTCCTTGCACGGGCTGCCCGGTGTCTCCCAGCTCTGCATAGGGCACGGTGCACTGAAGGAGAGTTTCTGTGGGAAGGGCAGAGTAGTGTGGAGACCTGGACAGAAAGATTTACCTAAGGAGCCCCAGCTGCCATTTCCCCACAGAACAGTGTTGATTCAAATCATGCGGCCGTCCAGCGGAAGTGATAGTTAAGACCTGACCCCTTGGCACGCTGGAGCAGCCAGGCCCGGCCCCAGGACTTGATGCAGACTTGCTTGTATGACTTGCCTCAAAATGCAGGCACTGCAACATGGCTCCTGGGCCAGCACCGGTTCTGTGCCAGCTCCTGCAGTGCTCTTGAGTGTGTCACCAGCAGTCCTTAAATCGGGGCAGTTACTTTGGCCCCTCCAGGTCCCTTTTGCTTGCTTCTCGCAGAGGCCAGCAGGTGCGTGTTCAGCTAGGAAAGCACACTGGGCAGAGTAAGCCTAGACAGAGCAGTCTAGGAAAGCTGTGCCTTCCTTTTCTCCTCAGGGGGCTTTTTCAGGCGGCTGAATCTCCAGACAGGAAGAAGCCTGCTGATGTTCCAGGAGGGGCTTTGGGTTGGGGCACCTGGGGTCTAGTGTGTCACCTTGTCTTGCACTGATGCTTAAAAAGTCAGTGTGGAAGTAGAAGAGTTTGTAGCGCGGCTGGAGGGCATCCATGTTGTGTCCGTGTTGCCACCTGGTGGCATGACCTGATACGTGTCTTGCAAACAAATGCAAGAGCAGATCCGCTGGGCAGTTTGTGGGGTGGTGACCACGAGAAATTCTGGCAGGAAATGACCCGAGGAAGTGGAATCTGTTGAAGCTGCACCAGGGTCTGGAGGAGCGTGCCTTAGGCAGAAGTAGCTCTGGGCATGTGACTTGGTGAGGGCCCTCCTGGGGCAGGAAGCTCCTGTGAACCTGCTTTTAGCCTCGGGTATGATGGTGGGAAGTTCAGCCCAGCTCCAGTCCGTGATCCAGGTGCTTCTCACAGGTTAGGTACCCCTGAGTGATGCAGTGCTTTAGGATTGCTAGCTCCCCGGGAAATAATAGGTGGTGAGCATGTTTCAGTGAGGAGGGGTCTGTATGCCAGAAGCATGCCTGGTGCTTGCAGTCAACAGCCAGCAGGGAAATGGAGCTGAGTAAGGAGGCTGGGGCTGGCTTGTGGGGTTACAGTTGACTGGAAAGAATAGTGGCCCCTCTGGAATGGGACTGGAAGCTGCTGCATTGGAAAAGGCCTCTCCTTTTGGCTCTTGGCTATCAAGAGCCTTGCGATGCCAAGATCTGGGCAGCAAAAGTGAATGAAGGCTGCTTTGAGCCTGGTGCCAGCTTCCTAGTGCCCATGTGTGCTCCGTGGTAGTCTGGCAGAGCCAGGACTACAGTGCAGTGAGATCTAAGATGCACGCAAGACTTGTGATCCTCCCAGCAAGGAGCTGCTTATGTTAGGATGGTGCCCTTCACCAAGCATGCCTGACTCAGACTAAGGCAGGGCATGCAGAGCCAGCCCCTTCAGCAGGCAGTTTGTAAAGTGCTGGCAATATAGAGCTTGTATGGCAATGACACACTCATGCTGTGTGCTTGCTTGGTGCCAGTCATGACCTGGGCTGTACATGCCAGGGGCTGCCTGAGTTGCCAGTTTCCACAGTTTTAGAGTTGGTAATATTAGCGTGTCCACCAGGCCCTGTGCCATCTCTAGGCCTATGCGTCCCCTCCCACAGTGACATGGATCAGTTGGAGCTGTTCTGGCTTCCTTTCCAGCATCCTGGCAGCATCACCCCCCACCCTGGTACATTTAGAGGTGTGTTAAGGAAGTTTGCTACTAAGTGAGCAACAGAACCACAGAGGAGGAAGAGACATCCTTGAACCATGCACTTTGGCCCTGCTTGTCCGTGTCTGCATGCTGCGGGTTTACGACCATGCACACGCCGCAAAGTGAGGTGATGAGTCCCGCTGCCACCAACTGCCTCTTCCTTTTGCTTCCCCAGATCGAGGAGGAGATGCTGGCGCTGCAGAACGAGCGCACCGAGCGGATACGGAGCCTGCTGGAGCGGCAAGCCCGCGAGATCGAAGCCTTCGACTCGGAGAGCATGAGGCTAGGTTTTAGTAACATGGTCCTTTCTAACCTCTCCCCCGAGGCATTCAGCCACAGCTACCCGGGAGCTTCTGGCTGGTCCCACAATCCGACGGGGGGTGCGGGACCTCATTGGGGTCATCCCATGGGTGGCCCACCGCAAGCTTGGGGCCATCCAATGCAAGGTGGACCCCAGCCATGGGGTCACCCCTCGGGGCCCATGCAAGGGGTCCCTCGAGGTAGCGCGATAGGGGTCCGCAACAGCCCCCAGGCTCTGAGGCGGACGGCCTCCGGGGGACGGACGGAGCAGGGCATGAGCAGGAGCACAAGTGTTACTTCACAAATATCCAATGGTTCACACATGTCTTATACATAACTTCAACAGTAACTGAGGGTGGCAATTCCACTGGAGCTGTCTGCCAAGAGAAACTGCCTACAGACACCACCCCCGCAGCCTCCTCTGTGCGGCACTGCCGGGGGGGGAGCTGGGCGCACACGGAATCTTGTATTCATTTTGTAAAGCATTACGTTTCGTGTTTACTAACTGGGATGTCATAGTATTTGGCTGCAGGGGCTGGGGGGTTCATTTCTACTGGGGGGAACACGGGAGGGGGCCCGAGAAATATATGCAACTAGGCAGAGGGGTTGGCGGGGACTCTCCTAAACACCCTGCAGGAGGGCCTCTGGCGGCCTGGGTCACCCCGACCCAAACGGGGCAGAGGAGGAGCTGGAGCCTTTGCCAGTGTCTGGCTGCACCCGGGGAGCCGGCTCGGCGAGCTGGGAGCTTCGGGGGTGGAGCGGCTGAATACCTTGCCCCGTTTTTATTTGTCAGTAAATTGGCCTCATTTCCAGGTGTTGCCCAAGAGGAGAGGGAGGCATTAAAGGACTTGTAGGTGAGCAAGAGATGGGAGAGGAGAGGCTGAGTGGCTTTGTCTGCTGAGGTGCCAGGGTCTGATGGGACCCTTTCCACCCCAGCACCCGGCCCCTCTTGCATTAAGAAGAGAGCTTTCTCCCGCAGAGGGCACGGGCCCTTTTCCTGGTAGCCGCAGCCAGGAGGCAAGGGCCGGACCCCGCGTCTCCGCGCTCCCCTGCCTCTGCCAGCGGTAGCTGCCTTGTGCTGGGAGGAGAAGTGGGGCAGAAGAGCATAAGGAAGGCACTCGCATGGGTAATACTGTGACATCTCATCTTAGCTAAGCACCAGAATAATTCCTGGAGCCCTAAGTAGTCCTTTTGCTCTGTTCTTCAGAAATGTTAGACTCAACAGCCGGTCAGGCTGAAATGCCAGAGGTATTCTGAACGATGCCATAGTCGCAAAATGCCATTGATCGGGGTTTCCATTACTACACTACATCACCGATTTATTACCTTGGGCTTCTCGCAGTTTCCTGTTTACATGTAGAGTGTAGCCAACTGTTTAAATGTTTAGTTGCCATAGTGTACCGGGAGGACCTGAGCCAACGACTCTGCCAGCTGCTGACTAACCCACATCACCACTGTAGATCTTGCTGCATGTCAGGCTCCTTTCTGTTATTTTGGTTGCTGCAATGCTCTTCCACGTGACAGTCCGTTGAAACGTTGTGATCATTCGGCAGCATGTCACCGCGCATCGGAGGCACTACTTCCGGGAGGGTCTCGGCAGAGCTGCTGTACTACTGAAAGGGAGCGAAGGAGGCTGGGGAAGACCATGGGAAAAGGTCAGGGAGTCTATGCAGACACAGAATGATTTTTGTGGCCAAGTCTCATCCCTCAGTGCTGGGAGTCAGAGGTGTCCTAGTGCCAACGCCAGGGAGGTCTGGGCCAGTCAGCGCCGTGGGGTGGCGAGAAGAGCAGGTAGGCGAAGTTTTGGCTCGAGGGCAGAGGGTCTCCTTCCTGGGGCCCGCCCAGCCGGAGCTCTTTGTAAATGACTTTCCTTACAGACTAATCATCTTGAAGAAAACACTAGCTGCTAACTCTAGGATTTGCCTTTAATATGTTTATAGGGCTCAAAAGCAAGGTTTGCAGAATGTGTTTGTCCACGTGACATATTTATATAGAGAAAACTCTAGCATCTCGCTGCTGTTCGGGTTTCTCGACGGGGCGATGTTCTTTCATGAGCTAAATTCAGATCCACTCCAGACCCGTAGCTCTCAGCCCGCCTCTGGGGAATCCAAGCTACGGGACTGACAGTGTCTCACTACAGCATATCACTGAACAGAGATGAAGACTTACCAAGCCAGGCTTCAGATTAACGCCTTAACTGGGGTCCTGTAGTATTAACAGTGCACAGAAGTTTAGGGTGCGGCGGGGGTCCTGCAGCAGGAAATGCCTTTTTAGCCGCCCTCTAGGTCGTGTGTACTTCTGTGATGGCTAGGTGTCATCCCAAGCCTTCCGGCTCTACATCTCTGTGTGGAATGGGCCTTCCTGGCCATTCTTTTGCATTTAAAACACTCAAATTAAACCGAACTAATAAGGAAAATCCTCTGCATTTTCCTGGAGGGTTTTTTTCAAATTGAAATTGAAAGCCAAAAAGAAGCCACCTGTGTTGGAATTGACCCCCTTGCCGGTGCGGAGAGCAGGTCCAGAGCATGGTGCTAATGTGGAGTGCTTCAGAGCCCCAAGCAGCGGCGGCGGTGATGGGGAGGCTGTACTTACACACTGAGTCGTTTCATTCTTTTGCTTCTGTTATGGTTTGAATTTGGTCAAAGTCTCTGGCTTAAACTGGGCTACTTCAACCGAGTTCCCTCAGACCATCTTGTTTGTGTAATGTAAAGCATGACTGAATGCTGGACCCAACGATGTCTATCCCATATTGGCTTTTTTGTATTCAGGAGAGTTGTGTAGTAACCATTTTTACATGTATATCATGTGCAGACCTGGACTATTCCAATGAGTTTAATATTTTAATTAAAATAGTTTGCAAAAACTGATTCAGATCAACTCGTCTACATGTGTGTGTCTCTGTGTGTGCACGTGGGTACCAGCAGCTGCCTTCTGAATGAGTCTGATCTCAGGAGATGTCACCCAGTAACTCAGTTGTTGTAAGCGGGGGGCGGGGGATCGTGTTCATGTTTGTACTGGAGGTGTGTGAGGAGGTGAATTAGTATATATAATGTATATGTTTTTATAAATATAAATATATATATCACAAATATATTTGTGAGATATATGTACAAATATAAAATAAAATATTCCAGAGAGACGCAAACACTTTCTGAATCAGTTTGCAAACTCCATTTTTTTTTAATTAAGATGACCTGCTCCATGCTGGACTAGACAGTCATGCCCTAACCTTAGCCCTGGCACTGCCAATACTGTCATCTGTAAACTGGAAAGACAGGTCCCAGGATCTCCTCCCGATGCTAGTTGTACCCCTTCCCTCGGCGCGTCCCCGCGGCGCTCCCCCTCTGCATGCTGCGTTCGGAAGCTTGTTTGCCTTCTCGCGAAAGGACCGGCCAGGACGCCTCGGCCGGCTGCTCTGCGGTGGTTTTTCCCCTTCCCCTGGGCACAGGCCTTGCAGCCGAGTGTAGCCAAGAGGCGCGATACCGGAGGAGCCCTTCTGGGTTTTGCAGAATTCACATCGGCAAAAGGGGCCGCGTTTTCTGGGCGCGCTGTGGCTGCCGCTCCCAGAGCCCGCCGGCTTCCAAGGGGTCATGGCGCGCGTGTGGCAGGATCCCGGGCACACAACTACTCACAGGCCTGCCTGTAATGGCTGCGTTGTCGGTTCCGAGCCGGGCCCCAGGGTGCTGGCGCATCCTGGCGTGATGCTGTGTCCCGAGGCGAGGGGCACCTACCGGGCTCAGACCAGTCTGCCCATGCGGTTGCTAGGAGCGGTAAACCATTGCCCATCTCTCTGTGCTTCGGTGTGCCGTGGCTGTCTCCAGGGACGCACATCTGCTCTCTCGCTTGTCATACACTCGTGTGCGCCTGCGTGTCCCCATGCGCACGGCGGGGGCTGTGCATGTCTAGCAAGGTGCTGGGGTCTGGCAACTCCGCGATGGGCTGGCAGGGTCCAGGCCCCATTGGGGTGAGGCCGGATCCCCTTGCATGGAGGCACGATGTGGGGGAGCAGCTGAGGGACGCTGCTGTTTCAGTGCTGCCTGTTTCTTGCGGTGGGGTGGGGCGGGGCGGGGGTGTCCTTTGCTGTCTGTTGGGGAAGGAAGGTGGAAGGCCATGCAGAAGGTGGGGGGGGGGCAGTCTGGTACTGCGAAGCGGCGGCCAGCAGCCCGCTGGACTGGCACGGGGAGAGGAAGGGCCTGGGAGTCCCCAGTGGTGGTTCATCTCCGAAGATCACGACCCGCCTTCCTGCCTGCCTTAGGCTGCATTTCGCTGGCCTCTCTGTGCGTGCATGGTGCTTAGCGCCGGGGACCACAGCATT
>NW_005842591.1:617055-621117 GCF_000455745.1 Alligator sinensis
GCGTGCTTTGCCCTGGTGCTCCGGTCCTGCCCTGCTTCCATGCCACAGGCTGGTTTCCATGGGGCGATCAGTGCTGGGGCCAGTTTCCCTAGCCTCCCTGCTTGGGTGCCTCCAGTGCGCTTTGCAGCAGACATTGGAGCGTGGATTTGACTTGGCTGCTCTTTCAGACAAAGGGTCTGTCCTTCCACACCTGCCGCGTAAACTCCCCTGGGGCCGGACCCCCCAGCCGGGTGGTGAGGGTAGAGGAGGGTGTTGCGTGCCGAAGGGCTGGCGCCCTGCGAGCAAGGACTGCTGATTGCTGCCTGTCTTGCTGTGTTCGTTTCCGTGTGCACTTTGGTGACTCGCTGCAGTGGGGAGTGCCTGGGAGAGGTTTGCGCGGCTGTGGGTAGGGCGCAGGGCAGCAACCGCCGGGGCGAAGCCCACTGACCTAGTGGCTGTAGTAGCCGTGACTCCAAAAGAGAGGAGGGCGAGATCTAATAACCCCGCGTCCTGTTGTGAGGGCCCAACAACGCGGCCAGTTGGGCCCTCAAGGCTCTTTCCCAGCTCCGGTGATGCCCCGTTTTCCCAAGCCTCTGCAGGATGCTGGAGCAGGGGTTGGGTATGAAAGACACGTGCCAGCAAAGCACCTTGCCCGCCGGCTGTGGGGGATCAGGACCCGCATTTCACCTGAAACCTCTCCTGGGGGGTGGAAAAGCTGTTTGCTATGTGGCCGTTAGCCGGCACCCATCAGCTGTCCTATATGCCAGTGGCACCCGGCATGGCCCCTCTGCCCGCTTCCCTCAGTCGCACGGGAAGCCGGAGGGAGCCTGCCAAGGAGAGGCGGGCAGTGCCATTGCACTATGTGAACTGAGCCAGGGGCACCTTCCAGCCTTGGCCTTGCCCCCAGCGTACGGGGACCTCCAAGCATGCACAGCTTGCATTTCCCCAGGCAGTCACCTCCGGGATTGCGAGTGGGGACTCCTGTAAATATGTAGCTAACACATGGACCCAGGCGCGGGATTGTCCAAGTTTTTGTACTGAAGCGTATAGAGGCTGGACGTGCCAGCTAGCCAAGAGCCGGAGCCTGGGAAGCAGAACCCAGAGTGGCGTCAAGCTGTGTCTAGTGCAGGGGTGCTTCAGGTCCCGTTAGTGAACCTCTGCCTTGCATTTCAAATGCAGCTGCCACCACGCAGTCTGAGGAGGATGAGCTTTCTCATGGGCTGACCTTGGCTTACCCAGAGTCCGGTTCCTTGCTCTTTTGCTTCTGCGCCCAGGAGGACACGGGAGAAGCAGCGTATTTCCCCTCTCCAAAGGGTTTTCTTTCAGCTCTGGGCGACGCGGAGTTCATCAACCTGCCAGAGACGAGGCGCGTGTTGTTGAGATGGTTCCCTGCTTGTAGTGCCCGGATCGCCCATTTCTATGGCAACTCCGAGCTCTGCGGAGCGTGGAGAGCCGTGCATGGTTGTTGAGGAGCCCAAGGCGGGCAGGGAATATTGCCACTTTGGGCATCGTGCTTGGTGGGAGCCAGTCGCAGGCTTTGGAGGCGTGTTCTGCATGATCGCAGGCCCTGGCAAGGGGTGGCAGCATCCCGTTGGCAGCGTGTGGTCTGAGGCCAGCGGGTAGTCTTCCCCAGGGCTTCTCCAGCCCCCGCGTGGCTCTGTCAGCCGACAGATGTGTGGCTGCTCCTGCTGGTTTGCACGGGGGCATGTTTCCAATGCCCATCGCTGAATTAGAGGGGGTTTTCCTTGCACTTCCTAAGAAAGCAGCGAGCTGGCTGTGCCACCTCCTCTCTGCCGTGCAGCAGAGGCTCATCTGCAGCCTAGAATAGCTTTGCCGAGCGCGTCCTAGAGGTAAGCAAGCAGAGGAGGAGTTTCAGAGCCGCTGGCAAGGCCCGTCACTTGAGAGAGAGTAGCCCTGGGCGGGGGGAACTCTTCCGCGTGCCGCAGCATCCCAGAGGATGTCATCTGGAGAGTTGGCAGCTGGAGCAGCCTGCCTCCTGCCTTCGGCCCTCCTGCGTCTCCTCCCCGCTCTGCTCCGTACTTGTTGCAGGGCCGCGTATACAGCTAATTGGGGGGGGCTATGATGTAAATAATGAACATTAAAAACCATATGTAGGACACACAACACAAACCGTAAGGCGACGTCAGCTTGGTACATTGTAAATGCTTACGGGGTTGTTATTAACACTCGGATTGCTAAAGTCCTGTCTGTGATTCCGTGGAAATTATTAACCCGTGTGAAACAGAAGGCGAGTGATTCTGCAACCGATGGATGCACACGAGCGCTGTGGCTGTGGGAGCCCTGGGCCTGGCCGAGGGAGAGCCAGCGGGGGGGAACCATTTGCAGGGCGAAGGTTTTCAAGGCCAGCGTGAGTCTTACCTGCCCGCATGAGCCCAGCACCCTCCTTGCTGGATTTGGGGTCGTGGGACCATGCGCTTCCTCTGGCAGCCCCGTGTGCTCTTGCCTCCCAGCCGCCCACCCTATGGCTGTGGTTCATTTTATGCACCCCTTGCCCCTGGTTCCACTCTTCCCAGCATGTTCCTGCATTTTGTTCTGGGTTTCTTCCCCCCCCCTTTTTGCAAAGACATTGTGGACCTTCAACACAGTGCCCTCAAACCGGTATTTCTTTTTTCCCTTCCACCATTTTGGGTGCAGGAATAGGAGGGGGGAGCTACTTTTCCATATGCAGCTTCTGTGCAAATGCCAGGTCCTGGCTGCTTTTTAACATAACCTTTCCCGTGCAGCGGAGGCCTCGGAGAAGGGGAGAGCCACCTGTGCCTATGCCTAGAGAGGGGGCAGCCCAAAGTCGCCTGCAGGCACCCTCCAGTGCAGCCCTCAGCCCTGCGACGGACAGGGACGGGGGCTTTGTGCCAGGGCTGCAGCCAGCACGTGCCATAAGATGCTCAAACTGCTTCTTTCCCCCCTCCTGCCCCTGCCCTGACAAACGAGCAGCTCACGGCCAAGAGTGGGGCCAGGAGACGGCCTCAGGCTCTGTCCTGAGTGCTTTACTTGTGTGCTGGGGAGGTAGTACGGCAGGGCAGCAGGCATGCAGGGGTGGGCATCGCTCCGGAGCTGTCACGCTCTCTAGAAACACGCACATGCACGCTCTAAACTGCAGGCTGGGCTCTGGTTCCTGTTGTGAGGGGATTGCGGAGTGTGAAACCATGGACCTGGAGGCCTCCCTGCACTCCTGAGCCCCAGCAGGCGTGGGGGATGCCCCAGTCGGTGCCTTCCCCCAGGGGTAGAAGCTGCCACAAGCACCACGCGGTGCGGCTTGTCGTGCCGTCTGCTGCCAGCATCCTGGTCTTCTGGTTCTGCGCCCGTGCTAGCGCCTGTGTAACCTGTATTAATTGTATGGATTGTGCATTTCAAGCTGTTCCCAAGTGGTCAGAACATAAGAGACGCGAACACGAGGTCCCATGTACTCTTCTGTTTGTAAGTCTCCTTTGCCCCGAGCAAAGGGCCTGTTCAAAAAGGAAAAAAAAAACAATAAAAAAGCAACTGTAATAAAGTAATTTTAGTAATGCCGAGCCTGGGCCTGAGTGTCTGAGCGGGGGGATCGGCCTGAGCCAGGGGGTGGCGGGGGGGGATGGAGTGGCACCGGCCTGGCATTGCCCGGCGGGGTGTGGCGGAGCTGGGGGGCAAGGCAGGTTTGGGCACCAGGGCTGCGACAAGCACTTACATTGGGTGAAGAGCCACTTACTGAGTTCTGGCAAGCTGTGGATGGCCACATGGGTAGCCCTGCCCCTTGGCAGGAGCCCCGCCCCCTGGTCCCATCTTGGGACCAGAACTCCTGCCCCCTAGCCCCCAAATTTGCCACCAGAAGTCCCTCACCTTCCCCTAAAAGTACTCCTATCAGTAAGGGGTTTTGCCAGTTTGGAACCAGAAAAATGCCAGATTCTATTCTAAAAATTGAACATCTATAACATTCATTAATTTGATTTAAAAAACTATTTTTGTCCTGACTTGCATGTGTTTGTGCAGAGTGCACCATAGCATAACATGAAGAATTAATCTGGTACATTGCGGAGGTAGGGGCGTGGGGGGTGGTAGAGGTTTATGGGGGGCTGGGGGTGTGGGAGG
>NW_005842591.1:621341-621766 GCF_000455745.1 Alligator sinensis
TGCCGGGGCGCTGCGCCTCAAGGGGCCCCCGGCCGGAGTAGCTCCCAGCCTTCCCCAGTAGTCTGGTGGTAAGGGTGCTGCCCTAGGTGGCAAAGGTGCACGGTTTGATCCCTGTCCTGGCTGGAGCCCTTGCTCCTCAGTGAGTCCCTGGTGCCCCCAAGGTGGCTGTGCTGGGGTGTGGGGAGGTCTGTTGGGGAAGGCTGGGGTGGGGTGGGGAGGGGGCCTGGCAGAGAAGCTGAAGTATACCCCCAGTTGAGCAGAGGGGTTTTTTTTTGCACTTTGAAGCCCAGGGGTTCCTGGGTTCTGGCCCTGCGCCCCAAAACCAAGGCAAAAAAAAACCCGGCGAGCCACCGGGTGGTTCAGGACATTTTCCATTTTCAATCTGAGCTGCGAATTCAAGTCCCCTCCGTCTTGCAACTGCGATC
>NW_005842591.1:624233-624510 GCF_000455745.1 Alligator sinensis
GGGGCTCCCTGGGGGGGGGCCCAGTGCCGGGTGGAGGCGGCGGGTCAAGGGGCCAGGAGGAGGGGGGGTTGTCAGAGCTGGGTGGTGGCGCACGGTGGCAGAGAGCTACCTTGGGGCTGTGGGTTCGAGTGTGGATGTGGGCACCTCAACTCTTTTACGCCCCGGGGCGGCCGCCTGGTGCCTATTTGCTTGCAGGGCAGGCGGCGAGGCGAGTCAAGAGAGCAGCGGGAAGGGGGCCTGTTAGGTTGGCCCTTTGGCAGGGTGGGTCGGGACACTG
>NW_005842591.1:624596-625981 GCF_000455745.1 Alligator sinensis
CCCCTCCGGCGCTTGCCTTCTAGCTGGAGCTCAGGGGTGATCGCAGTTGCAAGACGGAGGGGACTTGAATTCGCAGCTCAGATTGGAAATGGAAAATGTCCTGAACCACCCGGTGGCTAGCTGGGTTTTTTTTTGCCTTGGTTTTGGGGCACAGGGCCAGAACCCAGGAACCCCTGGGCTTCAAAGTGCAAAAAAAACCCCCACTGCTCAACCAGGGGTTTACTTCAGCTTCTCTGCCAGGCCCCCTCCCTGCCCCAGCCTTCCCCCACAGACCTCCCCACACCCCAGCACAGCCTCCTTGGGGGCACCTGGCCACAGGCACCAGGGACTCACTGAGGAGCGAGGGGCCCGAGGGCTCCAGCCAGGGCAAGGATTGAACCCAGCACCTTTGCCACCTAGGGCAGCACCCTTACCACCAGACTACTGGGGAAGGCTGGGAGCTGCTCCGGCCGGGAGCCCCTTGAGGCGCAGCGCCCGGGCCCCGCCACTGAAAAGAGGAAGGCGCCTCCCCGCAAAACAAGCAGCGGCCAGGACCTGAACCCAGGACCTCAACACCTGCACTGAGGCCCAGCGCTGTGCACCACAGGACCTGGCTGGGGAGCCCCTCACTTCTGGGCCCTTTGACTCTTTACCTGTGGACATGCGCTGGCCCCACTACGAGGGGAGCCTCGGGCCCGGCCAGGCTTGTGGCCTGGGGGTCAAGGCCCCGTCCTTTCAGGCAGGGCCCGTGGTTTGATGCTGCACAGGGCCGGCATCCTCTGGGCCCGGCTTTCACTCTTGCTTCCCCCAGCCGCTGCGGGCCAAGGGCCATCATATTTGCAAAGCCGGAGAGGACTTGCTTGTTCGTACTCCAGTCCGGAGACATCGAACTCTGTTTACGGCTCTGGGAGCTGTTGGGATAAAGCAAGGCCGTGCAGCATGTCCCCCTGACCTGTGCGGACACGTCTTCTCCGGCTGCTCAGCAGGGACCACCGCGGGTCCCAGCTCCCCGGCGAGCCCGGCCAAGGGGGTGCAGAGAAGGGGGGGCTCAGAGGCCTCCAGCCACAAGGGAATCCGGACCCCCTGCCCCCGCTTCACGGCACCGTGCCCCGGCCCCCCGGCTCTCGGGAAGACCTTGGCTTGCGGCCAGCAGTGGCCCTGCAGAGCGCGGCTACGTGGGGACCGAGGGAAGGCTGTCTGCCCAAATACCGTCCCCGGGGCCTGGCTCAGACCGAGGTCGAGCCGCGGTGCTGCCACCGGGGCCCCAAAAGGCAAAGGGCCACGAGCCGGGCGGCCACTGGGCAAAACGCAGACCAGCACCCCAGGCGTTGCACCCCTGGGGGGTGGGGGAAGCACCTCTGCTGTGCTGGGAGAGGGGTGCCAGCGCCGCGCCCGCGGGCCCGCTC
>NW_005842591.1:626617-628023 GCF_000455745.1 Alligator sinensis
CTGCGCGCCCAGCGCCTCCCCCCGGCGGCGGCCCCGGCCGGGCCCCGTGGAGCCGGGGCTGCCCTGGTTGAAGGCTCCAGACTGTGCTGTGGCCTCCCCTGAGGGCCCGCCTTGGTTCTCCTGGTCTGAGCCTGGCCTAGCCCTGGCTCCCTGTTCCAGCACAGCACCAGGCGCTGACAGAGCCGGGCAGGATCAGGGCACGCCCGTGGCACTCTGGCCTCCCTGCTGCCCTGAGCCGGTGCTGGAGGCTGTGGTGGTGCTGCAGGGCTCACCTGGCTAAGGGCAGTGGAAAGCAGAAGCTCAGCCCCGTGCAGCAGGCAGTGCCCAGCTGCCCTGGGAGTGCTCTGGGCCCCACACACCCCACACCTGAGCTGCTCAGGCACACAGCACCCCCAGCCCTTGTGCCGCATGGGTGCATTGCTGACCCAACCCCATACAGGCACAGCCCTGGCTCAGCTCTAGGCCTCTCGCCCTCTGCCCAGGTGGTGCAGCAGCCCGGGGGGTGCTGCAGGCTGTGTTGGTGGAGGCTGCCTGGGCTGTGTGAAGGGGTTTGGGTGTGGGGGGGTCTGTGTGTATGGCAGTGTGAGGGGGCATGGGTGCCTGTGTATGTTGGGGTGTGCATGTGGGACTCACCCACAAACTCACATACACACAAGCTATGTGCCTGTCCCTACAAACACTCTCTCTCTCTCTCCCCCTCCCTCATTGCATGGTCAAGGATACACACACCTCCCCTCCTAGCCCTGGGGTACCTGCGTGGTCCCACGGTCCAACGATGCAGTGGTGTACAGGGAAGCAGGGAAAGCTGTGGCAGGCAGAGACTTCTGGCGGGCAGGCCCTTGCTGCCTTGTTGTTGAGCCCTGCTGGTTTCCCCTGGGTCCTACTTCCCCTGAATCCTGTCATCTTTGACAGGTAGCCAGAAGAAGATATATATGAATTTTTTTTTTTAATTTAGGGGCCCCACAGGCCAGATAGAACAGCCTGGCAGGCCGGATCCAACCCATAGGACATATTTTGCCTGCATCTGGGCTAGGGTGTGGGGCTGATCTGGTGGACTTCCCAAAGCTGAGTCCAGCCTGGCTTTTCTGTATTCCTAAGGGGGTCCTAGGGGAGGGAAGCAGGGTAGCCTGGGGTGGGGGTGAGTGGTATGTGGCTGCTGAAGGGCTGCTCAGACCACTGGACGCCTCTGCGAAGCTGGCTGCTGCAGGTCTATGATGGGAAAAGGGGCAGGCCCCTGCAGACCAGGCACCAAGTGCCTTGCTCCCAAGTAGGGCCTGGGCCCAGCCAGCAAGCAGGGCGCTCTCAGCTCCAGCGAGCGCCCAGTCCTTCCTCTGCAGCTGGCATCTCCAGTGCCACAGCAAGGGCTGTCCCAGGCAGGAGCAGGGCCAGGAATAGCAGCAGGGAAA
>NW_005842591.1:628033-629062 GCF_000455745.1 Alligator sinensis
GTGCCCAGATGCCCCCCCCCTGCATGCCTGCAGGGGCTCGTGCCATGGCTTCGGTTTCCTCCTGCTGCATCTGGAAGCAATTCCCCGTGCCGCTGGAATGTGCAGACGTTCTGCTTTGGCAGCCTCAGCCTGCACTCGCCTCCCAGGGAACACGCCGTCCCCAGAACAGGACGTGCCTGCCCTGCTCCGTCACTGCTGCTGAGCAGAGGCCAGTGCAGCCCGGGGCCAGGCCAGAGCAGTGCTGGAGCTGCAGTACCTGCGGCGACGACGGCAGGGCACCTTCCAGCTGGGCCGGGGCTCTCCCCACATGGACAGGGCAGGGTGGCGTGCTGCCCAGTGGGCTGCGGGTGGGGGGCTGGTAGGACGGCCTTGGCCCCAGAGGAGCTGGCAAAGCCTCAGAGCGGAGCTGTGCAGTTGACCAGGGCTCAGGCCTCCTGGCCCCGTGCTGGGGCTGTGTGCACAGCGGGGGGCCCCAGCCCACATCAGTGCAGCTGCTGCCATGGCCCCATGTCCCAGCACAGCAGCACCCTCAGTTGCAATGTTAGCAGCCTTGCCATGTGCCACCCCCCCCCAGCCCTGGTTGGGGCAGGTTGCTCTCGCAGTAGCAGCAGGACCCAGCTCCACACCCCATCCAGCCCCTGCACCCCACGGCTCCCCTGCCCCTCAGCCCCTCCAGGAAACACATCTGACCTGGTGCATTTGCCTCGGCCCCGGGCACGGCGCTCACTTCCTCAGTGCCTGGGGCCGCAGGGCCCCAGTGTGGGCGAGGACAGGGGGAACCCCGTCTCTCGGGTGCTGCGTGCCCCCAGCCACAACCCCCTGGCCCTGGCCCTGGCCCTGCAAGGAGGGACTCCGGTCCCTGCACGGGGGCGGCCTCGGGAGCTCCAGAGGGCATGGGGGACCCCACTAC
Source organism: Alligator sinensis (assembly GCF_000455745.1). NCBI lineage: Eukaryota > Metazoa > Chordata > Crocodylia > Alligatoridae > Alligator > Alligator sinensis. The sequence continues at coordinate 628,944 of NW_005842591.1, forward strand.
TCCGACGGGTGCTGCCAGGGTCGGGGGCAGAGCGGTGGGGCGCGGGGGCAGGAGAAGGCGGGGTGGGGGTGCAGCCCCGACATGGCCCGGGCCGGGGGAGGCCGTGGCTCAGGGGAGCG
>NW_005842591.1:629464-633910 GCF_000455745.1 Alligator sinensis
TGCCCCGGGGCTGCTGCCAGCGGGGCTTCCTCCTCCGGCAGCACCCCCGCTCTGCTTACACGCCGCTGGCCCCCGCGCCTCATCATGGCACCTGTCCGGGTGCCTCCGTGCTCTCCCCAAGGCAATGCCCCCGCCCCAAGGCCACGTTGGCACGAGCCGTGCAGTCCCAGGCCTCTGGCCTGCGGGTCTGTGCCTGGCCCGACTGCATGGCATCCACGGAGAGGCGGCACGGCAGCAGCTTGAAACCCAAGAGCCCTTTGCTTGGTACGCTCCTACAGCACAGCGGTCAGCCGCAGACACGGGAGTGGAAGCCAAGCTGCAGCTGGGGCCAGTCCAGGCCCCCTCCCCCTCCCCCTCCCCATCCCCATCAACGGGTGACGGTGGGATCAGGCGCAATCGGTAGCTCAAAGCAGAAGGAAAATTCTGCAGACACGTGCTTGGGTTTACGAGGAAGGTCAGAGGTTGCCCCAACCCCGGGGCACATGTCCTGCCCTGTCCCCTCGCCTTCTCCGCATCTGCTTCACTTCCGACCGCGGGAAGATCAGGAGCACAGCCGAAGCGAAGTAGCTGCAGGCCGCAGCATGGAGCTCCTTTGGCTTCCAAAGACATGCTTAAAAACAGCCTGGCTGCTGGGAGCTCAGACCCGACCTTCTGCAGGTCTCCAAGCATCTGGGAAATCATCCAGGTGGTTCAGGAGAGCCCACGCTAGGCAGCACGCAGGCCCGAGCCAGCGTGTCTCAGGGACGCCCATGCATCTCGTCTTGGCTAGGCCAGGCTGAGCTCAGCTTGGCACTTGCCCGTGACACCCAGCGACAGGGCTCCCTCCATGTCTTCCCTCTCTGTGCAGCAGTTTGGCTACAAGCACCTTACGGAGTCACCACAGTCTTCCCGTCTCCCTCCGGCTGCCTCCGCGGCAAGCTCAGCAGCGCCGCCCCTGCGCAGGGCTCCCCTGCCCCCGCAGCAGGTCTCGGTTCCTCTGCCCCGGGAGCTCAGGGCAATGCAAACTGATGGCAGGACACCAGGGGTTTGCTCATAGTTTCATAGTTTCCAGAGTCGGAAGGGACCTGAACAGATCATCAAGTCCGACCCCCTGCCCTGGGAAGCAACGAGTGGTGGGCTCATATCACCCCAGCCAGATCTCCACCCGGCCTCCTCCTGAAGACTCCCAAGCTAGGGGAGAGCACCACCTCCCCTGGGAGCCCATTGCAGAGCCTGGCAGCCCTAACCGTGAAGTAATGCCTCCTGTTATCAAGCCTGAACCTGCTCTCAGGCAATCTGTGGCCGTTATTCCTTGTTATCCGAGGTGGTGCCCGGGGGAACAGAGCCTCACCTATTTTCTGCTGGTCCCCGCTGGCTGGTGAGTTTATAGACGGCCACCAGGTCCCCTCTCAGCCTTCTCTTGTGGAGGCTGAACAGGTTCAGCCCTTTAGTCTATGTTCGTAGGGCCTGACCCACTGCCCCCCGACCATGCGAGTAGCCCCCTCTGCACCTTCTCCATGATGGCCACATCCCTCCTGAAGTGCGGCGCCCAGAACTGGACACGGTACTCCAGCTGCGGCCTGGCCAGTGCCGCATAGAGGGGGAGAATCACCTCCTTGGACCTGCTTGTGGTGCATCTTACTGACCGCTTCCTCGCACTGGCGGCTCTTGTCCATCCTGGAGTCAGCACTCACTCCAAGATCCCTTTCAGCCACTGTGCCTGTTGAGAAGGGAGTTCCCCAGCCTGCAGGTGTGTTGCCAGATCCTTCTCCCAAGGTGCAGCACCCTGCACTTGTCTGCGGTGAACTCCATCCTATTCTCATCCACCACCTCTGCAACCTGCCTGGATCTAGGGGGCTGCAGGGGGACAGGGCAGGGCATGTGCCCAGGGGTTGGGGCAACCTCTGACCTTCCTCATGAACCGAAGCACGTGTCTGCAGAATTTTCCTTCTGCTTTGAGCTACCGAGCGCACACGGTCCCCCAGCGTGCAGCCAAGTGTCAAGCACGCGGACCCCAGGCCAGCTGGACCGTGTGGCTTGGCTTGGGGCTTTCCACCTGCCCCGGTTCGCCCTGTGCTGGGCAAGGTAGGCTTGCTGCTCAAGCCCCTTCAGGAAGCAGCCACAAGCCATCCAGACCCTGTACGAACCACATGCAGATGCATGCACACACTGCTGGCGGGCGGCATGTGCGGCTGGGGGAGCTTAGAGGCGGGAGCGGAGCAGGGGGTGCGGAGGGCTCTCCCCTCCCTGGCAGCGCAGGCGGGCGGCCCGGCCTGGCTCCCGGTGCATTCGTCTGCATGCAGCACACGCTATTGTTGCCATCTGACAGCCCTGGTGGAGTGGCCTTTGTGATTCAGCCGTGTGTTTATCCCAGTCAGTGGCCCGGCCCAGCGTGGGTTTCCATGGAAAACTTCCATCAAAAACAAGGAGGAAAGGAGCTGCAGCAAGAGTGACTCAGCTGCGCCTGGAAGATTCTGCGGGCAGACGGGGGAAGGGCAGGAGCGGGGCCTGCGGGCCTGCGTCTCCGGGCCTTGCCCCGCTCAGATGGGACAGGGCACCGCTGCGATGCCCACGGCACGGCCCTTCCCCGGCAGAGGACGCGTGCCCCGCCGTGTGCCAGGTGCGCAGACAGTCCTGGCCTGGATGGCAGGCATTGCGTAAGGATCTGTGAAAGATGCGGCCCAGCTCCTTGCATTGCAGGACGCTCCCCGGAGCCTGTGCTGCTGCCTGCTGAGGGGAAGGAGAAGAGTGAGAGCCCCAAACCGCAGTGAGCGCGGCCCCAGGCCCAGCATCTGCTCAGACCCCAGAACTGCCCCTGCTCAGCCCCCAACGCCCACAGCGACGGGGCAGCACTAGGCCAGGCCAGGTATGGCGCAGCAGGGGCAGCTGGAGATCGGGATGGAGCCGTGCAGCTGGACTGCGGGCCGCAGATGCCAGGCCGGGGCTGGCAGGCAAGCAGGGTGTGGGCTGGAGAAATCAGAGGCCAGCGCGCTTAGGAGATGGCTGGGCTGGCCCTCGGAGAGCCTGCTGCTGCCCTTGCAGCTGCGCCGCCTCCTGCAGCCCCTGGCAGCTCTGGCTGCTGGGGGGAGACAGCCGGAGCCCTTTGAGCAGGCTGGGCTCGGCGGGGCCGTGCAGACGCAGGACAGCAGCACTTGTCCCTGCGAGCGGCCTTCCAGCCCTCCTGCCCCCTGCCCCGAGGGAAGAGCTGTCACCGCTGCCTGCTCTTCCCTGCCAGCTGGGCCAGGCGCCGTCCCTGCTGCCCCAGTCCCGGAGGTGTTGCCCAGCCTGTCCCCTGTGCGAGAAATGCTGACCTGAATCCAGGGCCACAGGCCAGCCGGCAGTCACAGGCCTCAGCACTGGCGTGGAGAGGCAGTGGCTAGGTACACGGGTGGGAGCAGCTGCCACCGCCCACTCCATCCTCCCTTTAACCACCAAGTCGGGAGAGACAGGCCGGTGGCATCCAGGTGAGCCCCCGCAGGACAGGCCTCGCTCCCCAGGGTGGTGCAGCTCCCCCTGGCCTCGGCCTTGCCCTGTGCGAGCCCCCACACGGGGCTGGAGTCCAGCAGCAAACACGAGGCATGAGTGGAAGCAGCTCCTCAACGCCAGTGAGACCCCCCCGCCCCCCAGCTCTGCAGGGAGCAGGATTGGCGCTGGGGTCCTGCACCTGGCACAGGGGGGGGCAGGGGGAGCCGGGCACCTGGGCCCCGGGCTTCCTATCTGAGCCCCGCTTTGGCTGTCGGACCAGGCACTTCCTTCCTCCAGGTCGCAGGGCACGACCCCAGCTGTCCGCCAAGTCCCTTGCACGAGGCACAGGGCCAGGTTTGGAAAGCAGCAGGCGCTGCTGGAGTCCGTAGAGGCTCCTAATCCCCATGGACGCAGCACCTGGAGGCCCCCAAAACCCCAGCAGGCTTTAGCCACTTTACAGACCCGGCTGGGGACTTTCCTGAGCGGAGACGGGTGCCACGAGGCCGAGACAGGTGCCAACGAAACCCGGACTCGGGCCCTGCCAGGGCTCAAGGCATAAGCGCTCTGGTGCTTTCTGCAGCACCCGCTCCGCTCTGCCCGGACCGTGCAGGGCTGCGCAGGACATGGGCACCTCCTGCGAAAGGCCAGGGCTGGAGGAAGGAGACGAAGCCCCTGCGGGTGGTTGGAGAGCACAGCGTGGACAGGACGGGTTTGTGATGCTGCAGCGAATCCTCCGCGATACACGGAGAGGGCGACAGCCCCCAGCCCCTGCCCCGGGAGCTCACCCACTGGCTCAGCCCTTGGGAGTCGCTGCAGGCAAGCGTGGCCTCAGCGTGGGGCGAATCGCGGCTTCGAGCTAGTTTAGTGGCAGACAAAGTGTCCTCGTGCTTCAGCCCTGTCTTCATTACAAGCAGTGCAGGTGCGACGTGCAACGAGGCAGGGCCTCTGCCCTGCGGCATCCCGGGCCAACCCTCCCCTCCAGCGCAGGCTGCCATGGGCCGA
>NW_005842591.1:635335-640756 GCF_000455745.1 Alligator sinensis
CCCGCCCGGAAATCCGCCCGCCCCGTCCGGAAGTCGCCGTGCCCCGAGCGCCCACCGCGGCGGCGCGCTAGTAGGGAGCCTGATTGGTCGGCACTCGGGGCCCGCCTGTCTGTCACAGCAGCCGCTGAGCCAATGGGGGCGGGGGCGGCGGGGGGGCCCAGCCAGGAGCAGCGGCGCGGAGTGGCCGCCAGGGGGCGCAGGTGCACGTGGGGGTGTACAAGGTTGGCGCACAAGACTGGAGATGCACACGTGGGAGTGCGCACGTGGGTGCACAAGGCTGGGGGCACACACATGGGTGCACATGGGGATGCACAAGGTTGTGGGTGCACATGTAGGTGCACAAGGCTGGGGGTGCACATGTGGGTGCACATGGGGATGCACAAGCGCACGTGGGTGCACAAGGCTGGGGGCGCACACATGGGTGCACATGGGGATGCACAAGGTTGCGGGTGCACACGTAGGTGCACAAGGCTGGGGGCGCACACGTGGGTGCACATGGGGATGCACAAGGTTGCGGGTGCACACATAGGTGCACAAGGCTGGGGGCGCACACATGGGTGCACATGGGGATGCACAAGGTTGCGGGTGCACACGTAGGTGCACAAGGCTGGGGGCGCACACATGGGTGCACATGGGGATGCACAAGGTTGCGGGTGCACACGTAGGTGCACAAGGCTGGGGGCGCACACATGGGTGCACATGGGGATGCACAAGGTTGCGGGTGCACACGTAGGTGCACAAGGCTGGGGGCGCACACATGGGTGCACATGGGGATGCACAAGGTTGCGGGTGCACACGTAGGTGCACAAGGCTGGGGGCGCACACATGGGTGCACATGGGGATGCACAAGGTTGCGGGTGCACACGTAGGTGCACAAGGCTGGGGGCGCACACATGGGTGCACATGGGGATGCACAAGGTTGCGGGTGCACACGTAGGTGCACAAGGCTGGGGGCGCACACATGGGTGCACATGGGGATGCACAAGGTTGCGGGTGCACACGTAGGTGCACAAGGCTGGGGGCGCACACATGGGTGCACATGGGGATGCACAAGGTTGCGGGTGCACACGTAGGTGCACAAGGCTGGGGGCGCACACATGGGTGCACATGGGGATGCACAAGGTTGCGGGTGCACACGTAGGTGCACAAGGCTGGGGGCGCACACATGGGTGCACATGGGGATGCACAAGGTTGCGGGTGCACACGTAGGTGCACAAGGCTGGGGGCGCACACATGGGTGCACATGGGGATGCACAAGGTTGCGGGTGCACACGTAGGTGCACAAGGCTGGGGGCGCACACATGGGTGCACATGGGGATGCACAAGGTTGCGGGTGCACACGTAGGTGCACAAGGCTGGGGGCGCACACATGGGTGCACATGGGGATGCACAAGGTTGCGGGTGCACACGTAGGTGCACAAGGCTGGGGGCGCACACGTGGGTGCACATGGGGATGCACAAGGTTGCGGGTGCACACGTTGGTGCACAAGGCTGGGGGCGCACACGTGGGTGCACATGGGGATGCACAAGGTTGCGGGTGCACACGTGGGTGCAGAGGCAGGCGCAGCCCAGCTTTGGGCCAGGAGCTGAGGGTGGTCCCGAGGGGAGGCCCCCTGGGCACAGCTGCAGGGAGGGCGGAGCAGGTCGCGCGGGGACGTCCGGGCAGTGGAGACAAGCAGAGCGGAGGCAGCGGGTTGAGGGTTTATTTCCGGGGTGCAGCAGACAGCGGGGCGCTGCATGCCCAGAAGCAGGGCCCAGGGCAGAGCCGGGCGCCTGGCCAGGCCTCCGTGCAGCCGGGATTGCAAGCCACACGCTGTGCATCTCCACCACCCTGCAGCGCGTGGCGGCAGAGGCCAGTGACCCACGGCGCGGGTCCAGCATTTCCTCCATCCATCCCACCACCAAAGGCGCCAGCACAACGGCCTGGGGGGCAGAGGGCAGGACCAGCCCTAGACAACCCCGTCCTGCCCGGGGAAGGGCCAGGCGCCAAGGGCTGGAGCTGCCTGCCCCGCGCATGCCTGCCTCCCCCGGGCACAGACCGAGGGCAGCAGTCACTCCACCGGGCTGGCGACCAGGCCCTTTTCACCAGTGCCCGCGTCAGGAGAGTTTGTCCCTGTGCATTTGGGTCCCGGCTGCTGCTCCGTGGGTTGGGGCCTGCCGGCGGCGCCTGGGGCCTCGGGACGTGGTGCTGGCGATGGCGATGTGTCCGGGCAGCGGCAGTCACGGCACGGCTCCTTCACGCCAGGCGGCCCAGCCTCCTGCTTCTGCGGCCAGAAAAGGGAGCGATCAGAAAAGTGCTGCTCTCCCTCCCATCACCCCTGCTCACGGCCACGGCCACGGCCCTGCCACCACCACCCCTCGGGCCCAGCAGGCTCTCCGCCCCCTCACCCCGCGCCGGGGTGTCGGGCTGGACTGATCTGTGCCGGGCCTCCCCTTTCACCCCCGGGGAGATGACCCCTATAAATGCTCGTGCGTTGCCCTCCAGCGAACCCGCCACGGGCAGCGACACGGCCCTTTGTGCGGCTGTTGCTTCTCAGCCCGCAGACAAGCGGAGCAGCTGCCACTTGGTAGCGGCGCACAGACACGAGCTCAGGGAGGCGCCGGCGCCTGCTCCGGGCCCCGCGTCTCGGTGGGCGCAGCAACAAGGATCAGAGATTGCCGCTTCTCACAGCCACTCCTGCCCTTGAACTGCCGCTGCCCAGAGCGTCCTTGAGACACCCGCTCCTGCCACGGGGCTTGGCAGGGAGGGGGTGAGGCGACTCGGGACCACCCTGAAATGCTGCAGACAGGGATGCCCCGTCCTGTGGGCAAGAGGAGGGCAGCGCTCCCCCCACGGGACACCCTGGCGGGCCGCGGGCTCTGGGCTGGCAGCAGGGCCAGCCCGGGGCAGGACACCCTGCTCTCCATCACGCGCACGCACTGGCGAGAGCCACTGGATGGTGCTGTCAGCACGCGGCAGCGTGGCGCGGCTCGGCTGGGGCGGCCTCCTCCCAGCAGCGACACTTGGCGCACGGAGAAGCAGAAACCAAATGCACATCGAGGCCATGACACCTGGGTCCTGGCTCTGCCACAGCCTCCTCCAGCCCCGGGGAGCTCATGGGCAGGGCCCTGCCCCTGGCAGGGAGGCTGGTGCCCCCGAGGGTCGGGGCGAGCTCTGCTCAGTGCTTGTCCCACCGCTCTCCCAACTCCCCCCACCTCTGGGGAAGGTCCTGGAGCCGGGGGGCTACACTCCTTACCTGTGCTGGCCGGCGGGGACCCCGCTGGGGCTGGTGACTGGCGTGATTGGGAGTCCAGGCTCCCAGGGACTGGTTGGCGTAGAAATCCATGGGGTAGGTCTGCTGCCACTCGATCTCCTTCAGCGCCACGGCAGCCTGGGGGGCAACGAAACGCAGGCTCGGGTGGCGCGCGGCACCGCGGCAGCCCGCCTAGCAGGAGGCCCCGCGGGCTCCGGGCAGGAAGGACACCCACCCCGCACACGCGTTCGGGGCCCCTCTACACGCTACACATGACACGCTCAACTGGCTAACTGCAGGTAACTTCCACCAGCTGCACGTGCAATGTAACGATGACACCATGAAAAGGTCTGCCCCGCTCGGGTCGGAGCTGGCGAACGTGCAGGAACTTTACAGCCGGTTGTTACCAGGGGCCTTAGGGACCTCACTTCAGGGGTGCAGGGAAGCACATGCCAGCGGCAGCTCCTGCTAGTGCCCCAGTGCTCCCGCAGCCCCTTCCCATACACAGGTCGCCTGCTCGGGCCGGCACAGTGCGGGGATGCTCGGGCGGGCTGAGCTCGTTCAGCTGAACCCCTTCCACAGCCAGGACAGCGTCTGTGCCTCATTTGGCCGGGACGGCAGAGCTGTGGGGTCCCCCTTGCTTGGCAAAGCAACCGGGGCCAAGGGCAGGACAGACGCCTTACCTCGTAGGGCGTCAGCAGCGGCTTGCTGAAGGCCTCTCCCCAGTCCATGGAGAGCCGGGGACAGGCCACCTGCACCCACCTGCAAGGGAGGCACGGGGCGGTGGGCGATCCCAGCACAGGGTCCCTCTCCCCCTCCGCCCCTGGCAGGAGCAGCAGTGGAGCTGTGCCGTGAGCCGCCCAACCCCGGGGGTGGTTGGGATCCCTGCAAGCGCTCCCCCAATGTCCCGCGGTCTATCCTAGGCAGGGCCCCAAGTACCCCGAGGGCCACCCAACAGGGCAGGAGGGGTGCAGGGACGCTGGAGACTCCTCCCTGCCGGCTCCATGTCGGTGCTGCCCTCGTGGCTGGCTCGGGAGAGCGGTGTGGGGGTGCAGGTAGATGTAAGGAGCCTGGACACCACCCAGACCACGCGGCAAAGCAGGGGCCTGCACCAGCCCTGGCGCCCGAGGCCCTGCCTGCCCCAGCCTGGGGCCAGCAGCTAAGTGGAGGAAACGTGCGAAGAGGCTGCCGGCAGCTGCCGCGCTCGTTCCCGTGGCCCCATCACAAGGAATCTGCTCCTCTCTCCATCATGCTTAGCCGAGCCCAGCCGAGCGCGAGCGGCCCCAGCGCCGGGCAGCATGAATATTTCAGAGGCCAGGGCCATGCAGGCGGGGCCGGGAGGAGCCGACCTCCCAAGGACAGCCCGGCGCAGCCCCGTGCTGCCCACCTCCAGCAGCAGGGAGGGGCGCAAGGCGCAGCACAGGCCTGGGGGCCTTTACTCTGCTCCGAGCATCACCCAGCCGGGAAGCCCCCGGGGCAGGGATCCTCAGAGCCGCCCCCGGGCTGATGGGTTTTGCTCAGGATCTCTGAGGGACCGGGGTGGCCCCCAGGGGCCGGTGCCCCAGTGCCAGCAGGCTGGTACTGCCAGGAGCTGCAGGCCTGTGCTGGGCCCAGGCTCCTGCACCGTGCTGTGCTCGGGCACCCTTGGGAGGCCATGCCCCGTGTGCCCAGGAGACGCCAGCAGCCCCAGACTAGCTGCATGCTCCCCTGGGCCCTGGAGACACCAGGAGCAACCGAGCCGATGCCTGCATGGGGCACGAGGCACAGCCAAGGGCCCCGTCTCCCCTGCACCCCTCCCTGCAGGCTGCTGGGCCCGGCGGCTGCGTCCAGGACGCGCGGCAGGGGGAGGGGAAGAGCACAGAAACCTTCCCTGACAGCAAGGCCGCGTGGCAGAGCTAAATTAAGCCCCTTCCCGAATCCCTGAAGGCCCCAGAGCAAGGGAGGAGGCAGGAGGCCTCTGGCAGAGGCAGCAGAGTGCCTGGCTCAGGGCTGCTGGCAGGGCGCAGGCGCTGCGGAGCTGCCCTTGGCCACGGCGGGGGCGGCCCCTGCCAGTGCCCAGGGCCTGGGCAGAGATGCCCCCCTTGCATGAGGGAGGGCACAGCCGCCTCACCCCCTGGGGACAGCGGCCCCTCCCCGGGACCCTGCTGCAGGGCTGGGCAGAGGCTCCAGCCCCCAGAGCCAGAGCACT
>NW_005842591.1:640766-649977 GCF_000455745.1 Alligator sinensis
AGCACTGCAGGGACGGGGGGGGGGGGGGGCTGCAGAGGCAGCTCGGGCGAGCTGGGCGCGGGCAGGGCAGGGCAGGGCAGGGCAGGGCAGCAGCCCGGGGCAGCCGTACTCACGCATCCACGTCGGGGAAGAGCTGCAGCTTGCTGGGGAAGATCTCAGACAGCAGCACCCTGACGAAGGGCAGCCCCAGGGCCTGGAGACGCGCCTCCAAGTGCTGCAGCGCGGGGCAGAGGGACAGTCAGGGGAGCTGGGGGGGCGGGGGGGTGGACGACAGATGAGCTGACTCGGGACCGTGTGCGATGGAGGGAACAGGCGAGAGCCCCCGCGGCAGGGCTGTGCCACACTACAACCGCCCGGGCAGGCACCGGGCCAGCCCCACTCCCTCCCCATGCCCATCTCCATAGCTCAGCGGGCACTGGCCCCTGCCAAGGTCGTCAAGTGCCCCCTGCTTTGGGGAGGGGGGCACACGGCGACCTGGTCTCTAGGCTGTTTCAGGGCCCCCCAAAGCACAGGCCAGTCGCACCCCCCACAGCAGTGGGCAAAGCTGGCATTGCAGCCGCGCTCAGTGCCCCCCCTCGCCATGCAGCTCCGTGGCGCGCCCCCCCACTGCGCCTAATGAAGTAATTACTGCTCAATGACAACAATCTGTTCTCGTTAGCAGCAGCCTTCTCAGAGGCACAGGCAGCCAGAGGGACGGTCAGGGGCAGCGTCTGCCCAGGGAGATCCCACTCCTCCACCCTCGGAGCTGCGGCCGGGGCCCTGCGACGCCGGTCCTGACCCATCCCGCTGGGGCCGCAGCCCGGAGTCAGGACAGAGCAGAGCGCCGCCGAGCCGGCACGGCCGCTGCACGGGCGCAGCAGGGCAGGCCCAAGGGGAACGGGAACAGGAACGGTCCCACCACGGTGCGCCCTGCGGGCCCGGCCCGAGGCCCCTGCCCACAGCTCTGCCAACGCCACCTGCACGGTAAGCATCCCCTGACCATCCTCCCCCACCCCCAGGCCAGCACAGCTGTGCCCCCACAGCCTGCCACGGACTTGCTGTGCCCCCCTCCGCCCCTAGCCCCCCCCGGCTATGCCAAGCCCCCTCCCTGGTATTCCCGCCCCCTCCCCTGGGAGCAGGCTGTGCACGGTGCCAGGCGCTGCCAAGCTGGGGGCGGGGCTGGGACTTGGACAAATGTTCTCCAGGGGCTGGAGCAACGCCCCCCACCGCAGCCACAGCTTGGCCCGGGGGCGCGGCAGGGGGCAGAGCCCTGGGCCGGCTCCAGCACTGCAGCGGGGAAGGGGGGGCTCAGTCAGGACCAAGCCCCTCCAGGATGCAGCAGCAGCACGGTGCCAGGCGCTGCCAAGCTGGGGGCGGGGCTGGGACTTGGACAAATGTTCTCCAGGGGCTGGAGCAACGCCCCCCACCGCAGCCACAGCTTGGCCCGGGGGCGCGGCAGGGGGCAGAGCCCTGGGCCGGCTCCAGCACTGCAGCGGGGAAGGGGGGGCTCAGTCAGGACCAAGCCCCTCCAGGATGCAGCAGCAAAGAGGCCCGCGGAGCTGCCCGCCAGCTCCCTGCCACGGGGGGCACAGAGGGTGAGGGCCCCCATGTACCGGGGCTGCCACAGCCTTTGTCCCTGGCCCAAGCTGAGACGTGCTGCTGCAGAGCCCCAGCCCCAGTGCCAGGGCCTAGGCAGGCGGCACAGGACCGACCACGCTCGTCTCATTAAAACAAAAATAGAGAATTAATTGCAGGCGGCTGCCACGGGTCTGTGGGGCCAGCCGGCTCTCCCCAGCGAGGGGCACATTTAACGAGGCTCCGGCTCCCACTCATCTGCCGCTAATTGCCCTGCCATCGTGGCTCAGGGCCGCGCGCAGCCTGGCTGATAGCTGGGCAGGTCCTTGTTAGCGGCAGCTGAGGCTGGGGGAGCCGGCAGGGCTCACGGAGGATGCTGCGACCAGCTCTGGGGAGTTACGGGGGGCATGGCAGCAGCACAGGGTGCAGGTGAATGGGGACAGCAGCCCCCAGCCTCACATCTAATCCTGCTGGGCTGCAGCCCTGATGCCAGAGCGGGGCAGTCAGGGCAGGCGCAGCTCACTGCATCCAGGCATGGGAGGGACACCAGACTGACCTCAGAGACTGACAGGACACAGCCAAATCTGGGGCCCAGCCCAGAGCGAGGCAAGGAGAGCGCAGCAGAGGGGGCAACCGGGGCGGGGTGGTACCTGCAGGACGTGGGTGGAGCCCTGGCGCCCGAGCGTGCCCAGGATCAGCCCCCAGGTGCGGGCCCGGGCGGCGGTGCTGATGGCCTCCTGGCGGGCGCGCTGCATGCGCTCGTGGGCGTAGTGCTCCCGGGACAAGACCTTGCTGTAGGGGTCGTACCTGCAGGGAGACAGCGGTGGCTCGGGGGGGGCTGAGCAGCAGGGCCAGCCCCCACCCCTCAGCGCAGACATACTCAGGGCCCAGCCCAGGCCACCGCACCTCCCTTGCTCTCCACGCCGGCCGGCGCCTGGGCTGAAGGAGGGCAGAAGCCAGCCCCGACTGCCCTGGCTCAGAGGGCGCCCGGCTGAGGGCTGTGGATGGGGTCCCCTGTCCCGAGAGGACCTCGGCTACATCCCTCGGCAGCACCAGGCTGTCGCGTCGGGACAGTAGGGATGGGCCCGCAGGTTCGCGGCTCCTCGCGTGCAGTGGGCGACACCGGCCCCACCAAGCCCACGAGGCCCCGAAGCCCAGCGCTGCTGCCAGCCAGCCCAGCAAGAGCTCCACATCCGCACGCCTCCCGTGCCCTCGTGCCTCGCTCTGCAAGGCAGCTTGTGCAGCTGCAGCTTCTCCCTGCCTGGTCAAGGGCACCTTGCACCCCCTCCCCTTCAGCAGCCTCATTAGCACTAATTGGGGATGAGAGAGGGCTTTTCCCCAGTGCTCCCCACAGAGCAGCTGCCTGGCTTGTTGCCCCCGGGGGCAGGGGGAGGAGGTGGGGGGGCAGCAGCAGCTGGCGAGGGCTGCGGGAGCAGGATGCAGGCAGCAGTGCCCCGGGCTCCGCCGGCAGCCAGGACCAGGGCAGGGCAGCGCAGCGCAGCGCAGCGTGCGGGCCGGCTCTCTTCCCGCCAACCCAGGGTGCCGGCTGGCCCCAGGCTCCCCCCGCTCCCTTCCCCCTCCCCCCCCATTACGGAGGGATCTGTGATTTGTTGCTTTGTTTGACGAGGAGAATTTTAATCAAATCCCACTCGGGCTCCGCAGCTTCCCCAGCACCATAAACCTGACGTGCGGCTCCCGCCGGTAACAAACGACCTACTAAGAAATTCAGATTTTGCCGAGCGGGCCCTGCCTCTCGCTCCTGATATTTCATCTGCTTTCAGCAGCCTCATCATCGCGTTTTATGGCCTCTGCCTGCAGCAGCCGGGAGTTTAATGGCTGCACCTCAAAGAGCTTTCACAGGTACTTGTCAAAATGTTTATATTCAGCCCGAGTAAATGGCTGGTGTTCATCTCCTCCAGCGCCTCCCCTCTGCCCCTCTCCGGGGCCTGCCCTCGCTCCCGCCTGCCGCGGCTCCGTGCTGAGAGCCCTCCAGAGCCAGCCTAGAGCGGCAGGTGGGCAGGCTGGGTCAGAGGCTCCCCGTGCGCTGCCGCCCGGGCGCCGCAGAGGCTTGGGGAGCGACCTGCCCGAGGCTGCACGGGGAAGCTCCCTGCAGACGTGGCCCCCGTGGCCCGTGTAGTCTGGGCAGGGCTGGGGCAGGTGCTAGGCACAACCCCGCTCCAGGGAGGCCTCCAGATGGGCTGTCAACTGTGAGGTTTGCCACCCGCACAGCCGGCGGGCCAGGCGGGCACTGGGACCTCACCATGAGGCCCCTTCCCTCCCTGCCACCCCGTCTGGCCCCGTACCTGTAGGCAGGGATCCCGGGGTTGGCGATCATGATGGACTCCAGGTGGAAGCGCCCGTCCCCCAGGTACCTGCAACAGGGAGAGAAGGAGCTCAGCAAAGAGCAGCACCTGCGTGGCAAGACCCCAGAGCCGGGAGGTGCCCCTTTGGCCCCGGCGCTGCCCCCTCTGACCTATGCCGCCCGCTCCACGCCCTGCCCGGGGAGCGCTCCCTGCCGGACGAGCGCGGGAGAGGGGCCCGTTCCTCGTCCACACGGGCATGCTCCTCCAGGCAGGCGCGTGGCCCCTTGGAGAGGCTCAATCGCGACGGCTGGTTATAGACATTTCTGCTTCCATTTCTAATCGGATTTCAAGTCAGCAATTACATTTCAAAGCCTTTCATTCAGCTGCCCTAATGGAGTGAGGGCTCGGAAAATGAATTCAGACGTAAAACTTGACTAGATTTTTGCCTTTAATTGGAGAATGACATTTCGGGAGATCAAAGCTAATTTGTCTGCAAAAAAGTTGGCCCCAGAGATGGGGCCAAATAACAAAATAACAACTCGGGAAGGTGCGCGCGGGGTCGAGCAGGTACAGCGGCCACCCGCAGCCGCCAGGACCCGCCTGCCTGGCCCCGCGGCCCCTGGCCGCAGCGTCTCTCCAGAGCGCAGACAGGCAAGACGAGGACGGGGAAAGCTTGCGTCAAGCACGCGCAGACAGCAGCCCGAATACCCCAGCCCCACGCACAGGAGGGCGAGAACCGCGAAGGCAACCAGCTGAAGCCAACAGAAGGAAAGTCCGCCAGCCCAACAGTCTCTGAGGCTGGGGATCTCCCGGGGCCAGGGCCGGCGTGCTGGGGGGGTCTGTCCACGCCAGCTCCGGGGCGTCCTGGTGCATGAGCAGCAGGAACGTGCCTCGCCAGGAAAACAAAGCTGACCGTGGCCCCCGCTTGTCCCCCCGCCCTGGGCCAGGCAGGCGATGACCCCTCGAGCCCATGCAGCTTCCCAAGACGCGCCCTCGCTGGCCCTTATTAAAGGAGACAACGCTGAAGAGCCGGGGCTGAGCCCTGGCAGCACTGCCCACGCAGCCGCCAGCCTGCCGGGGTGGTGGCGATTCCCTGGTCCCGGGACTCCAGTAGCTGGGGCTGCAGAAGCCCAAGCCCTGCCAGGCTGCGAGGCAGCAACGGGCACCTGGGGAAACCTTAGCCAGGAGCCCTGGGGGGCTTTGGGGACAGGACTGGCCACAAGGCGCACCTGACTCGTGTGAGCAGACCCCCACCGCCCCCAGGGTCACCAGTGCTGCGGCTCCAGCCCTGCTCTGGGACACGGACCCTGACCCAGGGCCACCCGCCAAGCGCAGACGTGCGGCCCCTGGGACCCCTCCCCAAAGGCCTCAAAGGCGTCGTGAACCAGTCACCTCTTCCGCAGCCCCCCAGCTCTGCCCTGCCACCGGGGCGCCCGGAGGGTCAGGCGCCTCCCTGGAGCCGGCGCGGCCGTGGCGGCGCTGCCGGCCGATCCCCGGGGTGGGGCCGCTTTATTTATTTATTCTGCAGCGCACTGTATTCACAGTACATTAAGCATTTCCATTACCTAAAATAATTAGGTGATAGGAAGCGAAGTGCTCCCTCTAATTTGCTGTCCTTAAATAAAATTAATGTTTCTGTGATGTTGGGCCCTGGCCATCCGTCTTCTCCAATTATCTGCCCGCCCTTCCATCTATTATCTGTTCTGATATACGACTCAATTACTTCTCTTGCATGGCAAGCACCAGCCGCTCCGAGCCGTGCCCCAGCCCCCTGGCTCTGCCGGACCCCGCCCACGGCCCCCCGAGCACGGGTGCCGCAGCCCCTGCCTCACAGTGGCACTCGGTGCAGCGTAACAGGCAGGAAGGAGCCTCTGCCCCAGCACCGGCCATGAAGAGGCCTGGGCTGCACTTGGGTTGGCGGACAGCTGAGCCCGTGGCGCTCCTGCACCCCAGCCTGACTGGCAGCAGAGCTCCAGGCAGGGGCTGGGCACAAGGCCGAGTTGTGGGAAGGCCGGGAAAAGCCAAGCAAACCAGGGACACGTTCCCCAAGTGTGGGCGGGCACGTGCCCCCAGGTACTCACACGATGGCATCCGTGTCCTGTGCCAGCTGGGGGGACGTGCAGCCCAGGATCTCACCCGGGGACAGCGGCTTGCACTGCGGGACGCAGACCTCGTAGTCCGGGCGCAGCTCCTGCGAGGCAGCCTGCGGGGAGACACAGCTGGGCTGAGACCAGATGGGGGAGCGGGGGTGCAGGGAGGGGAAGGGGCTTGAAGCCCTGGTCTGGGGCAGGGCTGACTGATGCCCATGCCTGGAGACAAGCTCTACGGCGTGTGGCGAAGGAGCGTTATGCCCCACAGCCCTGCGACGCGGAGGTGTGGTGCCCGTCAGGCCCAAGCCTGGGTGAGAGACGAGCAGCCTCCCGGGGCCAGGCCGCATGGGGCTGGGGGCTCTGCACTGGCTGCAGCTGCACGCAAGCTCTCCTGCCGGCTGGCGCGGGACACCTGGTGTGAGGGAGCGCGCGCGAGCGCGATGCCGCAGCCGGCTCAGCCGACGCATCAATTAAAATACAAGAGCAAACGTTTAACGCTTCAATAACCCCGTGTTTAGACAGACATGGCTCAAGAGGCTCATTCATCTCTTCCGTCCTGCCAGGCGGCCATTCACAAGCAGCGTCTAATCCACAGGCAGCCCTGCCCGCGCCTGCCGGAGCCCTCCCCGGCCACTTCCAGCAGCACATCAAAATGCCAAGTGCTCGACTGCCTGCCCTGACATTTACCGCGCCAGCTCCCCCGGGAGCTGGGGGAGGGCAGCCACCGCGAAACACCGATCCCAGTTGTTATAAAGTGCTCGAGCAGCACCGTGGCGGTGACGTGCCAGGGCGGAGGGGAGATGCCTCGTATGCCCGCGGGTGCGCCCCCGCAACTCCCCTGCCATGCACAGGCATGTGCCCCCAGCCACCCCCAAGCCCTTGCAATACACAGGGACGTGTGGCCCACAGGGACAGGTGCGCGCGCACACACACACACAGAGGCATGGGCCTGCCCCAGCCGCTCAGACGCACACGGGGCCAAGGCAGCTGCATCCCCTGTGACTGTGCCCCCCGGCTCTGGCCCAGAGCAGCCCCCAGGCACTCCAGGAGACAGGCCAAGCTTGTGAACCATCTCCCAGAGGCCACTGCGCCCAGGGGATGAGGGCCAGGGTCCCCGAGGCCACATGGCCACGCACCCATGCTCCAGACCCCCCCGGGACCGGTGCCAGCTGAGAAGCAGGAGCGTGGGCCCTATTAGACCCGCCTGAAGCCCATCAGCGCAGGGGCTTGGCGCCGGCAGCAAGGCAGGGCCCTGGCTGGGAAGCAGGTGAAGGAGGCGCTGGGGGCTGCTTCTCCGCACCGGCAGGTGTTGGGGTGCGAGTGGCAGCTGCTGGCAGCGGGGCCCTCCCCGTCACCTCACCTGCAGGGCCGAGACAAACTGGATGGTGCTGACGAGGGCCAGGCGGGCGCCCGGGCGGAAGTTGAAGCGCACGGTCTCAAGGAAGTGAGACGTGTCGATCTTGATGTCCACGAACACGTACAGCATCTTCATCCCCTGCGTGGCATCGATGGGAACTGGGCACAGGAGAGATGGGCGTGAGGGGCTGGGCCGGGCACCTCTGCAAGGAGGGCTGCCCTGGACCAGCCAGCGCAGGGAGCCAGCCGTGCATCTGCCCCAGGGCACAGCCAGCTCCGCTTCCTGCCTCCTGATTACGTATTCATGCAGGAGCGGGCCAGGCCGGGAGCGCAGCTGCCCTGGTCACCGCTGCGGCCGCATGGGGCCGGCCAAGGCAGGAGATGGCCGCACGCGTCCTGGCCCAGCTCCCTGCTGCCCACCCGGGCCTCCGCGGAGCCAGGCCAGCCGGGGGCCGCAGGCAGGGCTGGGGGCAGCGCCTGGTCATTTCTCTGCAGCTGGCAGTGGCCCAGGGAATCGATGAACACCAATCTAATTACCCCCGATGCTAAGGAGCCCGTGTCACCACGATTAAGTGAATAATTAAAGTACACGGAGTCGACATCGATCCGCAGCCTCTGCGCTCGCTTCCCATCGCAGGCCGCTCACCTGATCCCAATTAAGTGTAAATTACTCGCTCCTGGCACAGGGCAGAAGCGAGTCCTGCCCGTGCGGGGCGGGAGGGGTGGGCCCCGCGGAGGTCCCTGCAGCCAGGGGCACCTAGGAGGGAGCAGGGGCGCGGCCACAGAGCACCCCGTACCTGACCGTAGGGCCCTGCCCAGGACAGTGCCTGGCACCCGCTACAGGGACAGCGGGAGAGTAGGGGGCTGCAGCCTGGGGGTGACCGGCTGGGGCCTAGAGGGGGGAAGGGAGCCTCCAGCCATGCCTGACGCCCTGCACGTCCAGGCACAAAGCCCGAGAGCCCTGGGAAGCCGGCGCCTGGCAGCTGGCTCGGCCAACGGGCTGTGCGGGGCGACACTGGCCTGCCGGGTGGGACGGGGCAGCCATGTCCTGGCCACGCCCTGCGCCTGCTCTGCGAGACCCGGCACAGCTCATCAGGCCAGGGCTGGTGCCCAGGCATGGCAGAGACGTGCTGTAGCGAGGGGCCGCGGACACGGGGGCCGCTGTGGGGCGTTGGGTCCCAGCGCCGACCCCTGAAGCCCTGCTTTGGCTGGTAACAAATCGACAGCGGGTTTCACATCCCGGGTTTACTGAGGCCCTCTCTCCCTCTCCCCTTGGCTCCTATAAGGAGGCGACGGCGTTGCTGGCTCGGGCATTGTCACCCACAGCGCTCGTGCCACGGACCCCACACAGAGCTGTGAACTTCACATGGGTGTGACGGGGGTCAGAGGCATTTCAGTGGCCGGGGTCTCCAGCCAGTGCCCACCAGGGACAGCTCCCAGCCCGCGGGACCAGCCGACCTGCTGATGCCAGCCCGGGCTGCTGCGTGGGACGGGGAGGCAGCAACTCCGCCTGCTGCAAGGCACGCGAGGGAGGACGTGCCCGTGTCCCCGCGGGCCCCGGCCAGCTACAGCCGGCCCAGGACACGCCAGAGGGTCACAGGCCCAGGGCGATGGACAGCGGAGCTGGCCTGGGCAGTGCTCTGTGGGGAGGGGCACCCATGAGCGGAAACCCTCCCCAGTCCAGCCCAGGCACTGGGGTAGCAACTGCTCGGATCCACCTTAAAACCCAGAGCGTCTTATTGTTATTTTTGGGCTGATTCCATCCTGTGTGGACTTCAAAGTTAGCAGCATCTGGGACAGCAGTGCAGTTTCCATGGCAACTGAATCCAGAGTACCGTTCCGCCTAGGGAGCGCGGAGCCTCCTCCTCGCCCTCCCTTTCAACAAGCCGTTGCGCCCGGCAAGCAGCC
>NW_005842591.1:650008-651925 GCF_000455745.1 Alligator sinensis
GCCCCAACCCCAGCCCCAGCCCCAGCCGCGCCCCAAGGGCAGCAAGCACCCGCCCCCCTGGGAGCCCTTCCGCACTCCCCGCCTCCTGGGGCAGCAGCTCGCAGACAGGGCAGCGCAGCCCAGCCTCGCCCCACCCCGTCCTGGGGAGTTGCAGGGGCTGAGCCTGAGGGCCCCACGGCCCCCCGTCCCCAGGCGGCGCAGTGAGGGCTGCACTCCGCGGCTCTGAGCCTAGACCCAGGGCAGGGGTGGGTGGCTGGGTGCTGAGCAGCAGCGACACCTCCCGAGCTGGTGCTGGGAACGCAGTCTGTGCGGGCCCCGGGGCTGGCACGTGCACCAGGCACCTCTGCGCGAGCAGGCCGGGGCTCGGGAGCAAGGGCAGGCTCCCCCCAGCAGCACAGAGGCCTCGGCAGCCTCGGGCGGCTGCACGGAGCACGCGGCTCGCTCGCAGGACAGCACCCGCCCCGTGCCCGGCTGCCGGCAGCACAGCACCCCATGCCGAGTGGAGGTCCCGGCCCCCAGCGCTCGTAGGGCACGGGGCTGCACCTGAACCTGCCCGCAGGCCATGCAGAAGCCACCTGCTACCTCCCACACCCACCTCCCCAGCTGCCCAAGCCTGCTCAGGGCAGGGGATGCTGCAGCCGCCAAGCAGCCCGGCTGGCCATGGTGACCAGGGCCTGGCTACCGCCTCTCCGTGCCTGACCCTGACCCCAACCCCCCCACGGCAGTAGCCCCTGAACAGGTGGGGGCCAGAGCCCGCCCGCCCAGGCCTGTCCAGCTCCCGGACAGAGCCGTACGTACTCAGGCAGCTGTGTCCGTAGTGCACCAGGAAGTCTGCGCCGAGCGCCCTGGCAGTGTAGTCGTCCACGCAGCACGCACCATAGGTCACGTCGCCCATCACCATGGCCTCGGCCCCCGTGAACCTGCGGGCAGGCAGAAGCAGTGAGCCAAGGGGCAGGGCTGAGGGACTGGCCGGCGGGGCAGCGAGGTCTTGCTAGGGGGAGTCAAACCACGGCCAAGCAGCGGCCGGTTCCTAATCCTGCCCCAGGTCAAGGCTGGGCCCCCGGTGCCATAGCCTTGCCAGAGCCCCTCTGCTCACTGTACGTGCGCCAATTTCCTTCCTCTGCACGCTGGCACTGCCCCCATGCCCCAGAAACCATCCTGGGCCCCTGCCCCTGGGGCTGTGGGGGAACCGGCTGCCACAACCCTCGGCCCCATGCCCAGGGGCTCTGCGGGAGCAGTAGGACAGCAGCTGGGCAGCAAGCACCGGGGAGAAGAGGGGCCCGAGAAGGAGCCGGCACGCAGCGGCTCACAGCACCCGCCCGGGCAGCAGCAGTGGGAAGGGCTTGGCGCTCGGGCCCAGCCAGCACACGCTGGGCACACAAGGAGACGCAGGCTGCAGGAGTGGGTCCTGGAGGCTGAGCCAGCCCCTGCATTGTCTGAAACCCAGATCCGGGCACAGGGGGGCGGCCGCAGCACAGCCGAGCTGCCTGGGCCCGTCCCTACCCCTCACAGCACAACCCACCCGCCGGGCACAGCCCCACGGCCCCACTCTGGGCTCAGGCCCCTCGGCCTGGCACAGACTCCCTGCTGCCCCCGCGCGGGGCAGGCCAGCCTGTGCCAGGCTCCAAGCACAGGGCAACTCCAGGCACGCGGGGCCACGGCTGCAGCCCCCTTCCCCCCGCTCTGGAGAAGACAAGCTCTGGCTGCTCCCTGAGACGTGACCGGATCGAGCTGCAGAGGTAATCTGCCTCTTCACCCGGGCAAAGCTGTTTGCAATTCAGGGGATTAGCCGCTCCTCCAACAGTGCTGCCAGTGGGGGGGCACCAGCCCCTGCCTCTGCAAGTTAAGGGCCCCCTGTGCCCCCGCCGGCACCCAGGGCTGACAGCACGTGTGCTCGATGTCACGGCTGGGCCCAAG
>NW_005842591.1:652191-653704 GCF_000455745.1 Alligator sinensis
CAGGCGCCGGCCGGGGCTGCTGGCAGTCGGGCAGCGGGGAGATAAGGCTGAGGCTCTTGTGTGATTTAAAGGCACCACCTTTGTAGGTGTTTTATTGCACCATTCTGGGGGATTATTAGCTTGGCCGCGTTCCCGGGGAGCTGCTATGGTATTTTAATTATGAAAGCAGGTATTGTAATGACAAAGCCCCACGTCTGGAGGGGCTGGTTAAACCATATGCTAATGCCTTATTTACATCAGGGCTTCACGGAGCGCTCCCCGGAGCACGCTCCCTCCATTGTCTGGGCCGTATCTCACCGTGCCACCGTGTGCCGCCGCGGCCTCCCCCGCCACACCAGGGCTGGACACGAGATGCAGCTGGGCAGCGCTCGGGAACGGGCCCCACGCCTGCCCTAGCACCCGGGCAGCCCCCGGCAAGGCAGAACGGAGGGGCCAGGATGTCTGGGCCTGGGTGCTGCTGGGGGCTCCATGAACCGCGACACCCTGACGCCCCTTCACCATGCACCAGGTGGGCACCGGCGGCTGAGGCCGAGTGCCTGCAGCTCTCAAGCCAGGCCCCGCTGCAGCAGACGGGATGCCTGAGCCTGGCCTGCAAGGGCCCCTCCAGGCCTGGAGCAGGAACAGGAGCAGCAGCTGGCTACGGACCCTGGCCGCGCAGCCCCCCGGACGCAGCTCCCCGGGCCCAGGCCAGAGCCTCGCAGCACCGCCCTGCCGGGGCAGGGACTCTTACGCGCCAGGCAAGAATAGAAGTGGTGGGTAGATCTGGGCAGATGGCAGAGGGTGGAGAAACCATGGAGCGTGCTGAATATTAACAGCTCAATCGCACCCGTCAGCGCCCAGGAGGGGAGGGCGGGACGCCGGCACTCAGCCAGAGCTTCCCCAAGCGCAGGGCAGCCCCCCGAAGCCTCCGCAGGGAACCCCGCGGGGGGCTTCAGGCTGGGGAGCAGCTCCCAGCTGGGAGGGCGACGCACCTTGCCGGTCGGGCGCGCTGTCCTCCCTCGCGCGGCCTGGGCCTACCCCGGCACGGAGCAGCATCCCCAGAAGGACGGCGCCGCGAGCGGCTCGAGGCCGGGCAGCTCCCCGGGGCCAGCTGGAGCTGCTGCACGGACAGGGAGATGCTGGGGGGCGGGGAGCCCCCCGAAGCAGAGCCCTGACCCCAGCCTCCTCCTCCGAGGAAGGCGATGGAATCGGCATGAATCAGACTCCACACATCTCGGCAAAAGTGGAAAATTATTCAGCTCCTTAAGATTCAGGACGGGGAGGTCTGACTCAGAGCAGCAGCCAGCGCCGCTTAATTTTTTATAGATTAAAAAATATGCAAATTGGCCCAAACCCCAGAGAGAGTCCCTGGGGGTGAGGAGCACGAAAGTGAAATAGCAACAGGAGGGGGGCAGCAAGCTGGGGGCGGCGCCCACCCCCCGCTCCCCGCAGGCGCCCGTGAGTGCTAACTGCGTGCAGGCCCTGGGCGGGCGGGCGCAGGGAGGAGGGGCCAAGCCCTGGCAGCGTCACCGGG
>NW_005842591.1:653735-654473 GCF_000455745.1 Alligator sinensis
TGGTGCACGGTGCTGCAGACACCGGGGCAGAGCGAGGCGGCCCCTCCAAGGCCAGGGCTGAGTGCCACAAAGTCTGCCACGCTGCCCCGTGCCCGGGCACTGCGCCGCTTCGTGGCCCCCCCACAGCACCAAAAGCAAAGGGGGCAGCTGCCGTGGCCCCAGGGCCTGGTTTTGCTCACCCAGTCCAAGTCGTGGACCCCTGGTTCCAGCGGCCACCGGGGCCAGCGCCAGGCAGACGGGCACCGCGCGAGACGGGGCCGCGGAGGCAGCAACTGCGTGTGCAGGACGCTCCTTGCCATTTCCCTCATGCTGCTGCAGCTGCCAGAGCCTTAAGCTGTGCTCCCAGGCACACGCAAGCGGAGGGAGACAGGGGTCTGTCACTGCCGCAGCCTTACCCGGCTGCCCTGGAGGAGAGCAGGCAGCTCCGGCAGGAGGGTAGATATGGGGGGACACCAGCGTGGCCGTTCCCCTGCCCACACCCCAGGCACAGGCCCCGTGGCGCAGCGGGGAGCTCATGCATATTGAAGGCGCAGTGAGGTTATTCATCTTGCGCGTCCCGCAAACCCCGGCTCTTTCTGAAAAACAGCCCGGCCTTAGCATTTTTCTCATCTCCCCCTAATTCATTATCTCCTCCCTTAAACAGATGGCTCCCAACATCCCATTTATAAAGTGCCGCGTTCAGCACAGACAGGCCGCACGCCCGAGCGGGCACGGCCCCGGCCCCGGCCCCGGCCCCGG
>NW_005842591.1:654581-665586 GCF_000455745.1 Alligator sinensis
TGCACCAGCCCCCCCACCACAGCGCAGACACGGGGCAGCCCCTCCCATCGCACAGCTCCCCCGCTGCAGGCTGGTGCAGGGCCCAGCGCGCCAGGTCTCCTCACATCCGTGCTACGGTCCCGCTCTGCAGATCGGGTCTGGAGGCAGCCCAATGCTGCGGCCAGGGGAGGAGCGGGCGCCGCGCCGGGGCCGAGCACAACAGTGCCAACCCCAGTGCAATGCGCTGGGGTGCAGACGTGCCCTGCGCTAGGCCAGGGATCCTGCCAGGGACTGAGCAGGAGCTTCAGGGATCAGGATCCCTGTGACCTGGGATGGGACACACAGACAAGCCAAACCCCACTGGCCTTGGCAGCACGCAGGCAGGGGCCAGCAGGGCGCCGAGGACACTGTGCCCCTGCGCATCCTTGCCAGCCACCCCAAGGCTCCCCGCCCCGCCGCCACTCCCCAGGAGGTGCCTCTCTCATCCCCTCCCCTTCCCTTCCCTGGCACGTTTTCCCCCAGCCCTACGCGGTCTCTCCCTGCAGCCGCAGCACAGGAGCTGTCCCTGGGGGCACGGGAGCCTGGAGCTGAGCTCTAATTAGCACCGCTGCTGTGCGGCGCTGGTGACTGATGATGATCAGGTGGGCGCAGATCCGTCCCCCACCATCACCACCACCCCGAGGGCTCCAGAGGGCACGGGCAGTGCTCTGCACTGGGCCCAGCATGGACCACTCCCTGGGGCTGGAAGGGGGCACCCTGGGATGCCCGAGGGACTGTTACAGAGCAAAGCGGGGTCTGGACGGTGGTGTACAAGCCAGCAGCCTGACATGCAGGCCCCGGCCCAGCACCTCCCCAGGGTCAGGGACGATGAGGGGTGCAGGCAGTGCTGCAAGCGAGACGTCAGGAGTCCAAGGGAGAGAGCCCAAGAGCCGCGAGTGAGCGGGTCTCCAGCCCGGCGGCAGTACAGAGGAGCCAGGCAGGAGCAGGCAGGACTGATGCCCGAGTGTAGAGGCTGCCGGTGGGCGGGTGCGGGAGGGCCGCAGCCTGGTGAGCGACCCAGCAGAGACCCAAGGCCTGGAGCAGAGCCAGAGGACCCAGCGCCCCCTTCTCCCCGGTTGGCTCAGGTGCTGGGGCCGTGGAGAAGCAGCGCAGCGGGCAGGGGAGGCGGGAGCCCGGGGCACGAGGGCCCATCTCTATCCTGCTCCACCCGTGACCCAGGTCGGGGCAGGAGGACACAGGACCAGAGGCACCGGGGCTGTGATGCCCCCTCCAAGGGCATGTGGACCAGGTGGACGGGCCGCCGGCGCAGGCTAAGGCCAGGCTCTTGTGAGGGCAGGGATGAGCTTTCCTGTTGCGGGATATGAAAACTGCATTAAAAACAGCAGCGACAGCAGAGTGACGACGAGAGCGGACCCCACTGTAGTGTCTGCCCCTCGGCAGGCCGCACGTGGGCACCCTGAGCTGTCTCTGTGGTCCTCGCCCTTCCCCGCTGACCACAGCCAGCCCCCTGGCTTCACCCCGACCGCGGCGGTGGACGGGCCTGGGCAATGCTCCCTGCATGGTGTGGGCTGAGCGCAGCCCCAGCCAGCCCAAGCAGAGAACAATGCATTTAATCAGCGGGGGAGCCAGTCACCAAGCCACATTAACGGGCTCCCAACTTCATTAGCACAGGAAGGCTGCGCATAATTAAAATAATGAGTTTGCAATTTTACTGCGAACGGCTTTGGAGAGGCGCTGCCTTCGCTGCTGCAGCTGGGCAATTACAGCCCTCGCACGGCGCACAGCCCAGCATCTGCAAGTGGGTCACACTTGGAGAGGGGCTGCCGGGGGCCGGGCTGGCACTGCTCCCTTGCCAACACCTGGCCCAGCTGGGCCAAGCTCTGTACAGGGCCCGTACGGGGACCTGGCCCCACCCTCCCCCACCCTCTGCTCACACCCAGATGACCTGCCGCACTGGCCCTGCGGGTCCCGCCTCCCCATGTCAATCCGGCCCGGAGCTGCAGCCAGGCCCAAGCGCTGCCTGCAGGCCAGGAGGGACCGCGGAGGCTCCCAGGGATGGGCCATGGAAGGAGGCACCGGCAGGCACGGCCCCCACCTCCGCCCCGCACTGCGCCAGTACTGCCCCGCGGGCGCGAGGCATCTCCAGCCAAGTGAGAACTTCATTCCCTGCTAACGACGCCGCTGTGCAGCTAATGACGGCGCTCCCATTCCCTGCACAGCATGTCGCACCGTGCCGGGCATCCCGGGCTCTCCCTCCAAGGGCAGCCTCGCTGCTGCCGTGACCGGGGGCTGGCTCTGCAGGGGGACCTCAGCTCCTAGGCCAGAGCCAGGGACGTGGCCACGGGCCCCTGCAGCTGAGCTGCCATTGCCCGAGCCTGCCCCGTGCACGGCGGCAGGGAAGCTGCATCCCTGGCAGGGCAGAGGGGCCCTGGCGTCGCATGCGGCGGGGGTGGGTGGGGTGGCCGCAGCCCGTGGTGGGCCCTCGATGTGAGCCAGCCATCAGTAGCGGTTCTGATCCGCGTTATCTCCCCGCCCGGGTGCACGGGGCCTTTCAAGCGGTGCCAGGGCTGTCGGCTGCGCCCTGGCAGGACGCGTGCCCAGAAAGCGCAGGCTCTGCATGCAGCCTTAACCCTTTGCTGCTCAGCCGGCACCAGCTCAGGCTCGCCCGTGCATCTGGTCCCAGAGCGAGCCCCGCCAACCCGGGCTGCCCAGCACGGTCGGGGACAACAGCCCTGCCGGGCGGCACGAAGGCCTAGGGGCACCAGGGGCTTCTGCGGCTGCCCAAGGGACCTCACCGAGGAGGGGGTGGCTGGGAGCTGCTGGGCTCGCGCCCCTGCCTGGGCTGAGCCCCCAGTTGCAGCAGCAGCCCCCAGGGCTGCCAGGCACAGTGCACAGGGCACAGGCGCAGCCCCAGGCAGCTCCGGGGAGGGCGGCAGGAAGCCCGGGGTTGGCTCCTGTCACCAGTTGCCGAGACGGCCGTGATTAGCAAGCGCTGTTCACGCCGTGGCGGAGCGCGGAGACAGAGGGATTAGCAGCTGCGCAGCCTGACATTCGGAGTTTATTAACAAGGAATCAAAAGCCCAGCTGAGAGCTGCTGCTCCGGAGCCCAGCTGATCTGCTGCTCCAGCCCCCGGCAGGAGGGGCTGGGCTCCCGCGCGGAGCCCTCACAAGCCCCCGGGCCGCTACGTCCCCTGCTCTGTAACCCTCTGACCCTGCTGTGCACGTGGCCCTGGTCTGCACTGCAGGCCTGGCCCAGGCTGCCAGGGGGGCTCGGGGTGCTGGCAGATGGGCGGTCCCTGGCGCAGGCCACCGCAGCTCCAGGGAGCAGTGACAGTGCCACTGCCACGCTGACGCGCCCCTATCGAGTCACCCTCCCAGACAGCACTGCCATGCGACTCCTTACAGCCCCAGCGCCCACATCCCCGCCCCTCCAGCCACCCGGATGCCCCGCTCGGCTGCAACCGGGGCACTTGTGGCACTGCGGGATTGGGCTCGCGGTGCCCAGCAGGGCTCCCAGCCCAGCCCGGGGTCCAGCACATGGCCAGTCCCTGGTACTGCCCTTGACCTGCCCGGGGGGGGCACGGTGGGCAGCTGCCACTCAGTGGCGGCACGGAGAGCAAGTTTCTTTATGGAGTGGATAAAGACAAACCGATTAGCGCTAATTAACGAGGCCTCACGCCGATCAATGCCGTGCGCCTGCTCTCCACTGCAAAGGAGCTGTGCCAGAGGCAGCTCCCCAACTCCCTCGGCGCGGCTCCATCCAGCTGTGGGCCGGGGCCGGGACCCCACGGAGGGCAGCTGCAACCTGCTCTGAGCTGCAGGGGACAGGGAGGGCTTCACACCCCAGGCAGCCTCAGAGCACTTTGCCTGGCCAGCCCCCAGCACCCCTGTCTCCCTGCAGGCCCCGTGAAGCCCGGACCCTTCCCATCGGCGGGCACCACTCCCCGCGCAGGCTGCCTGTGGGGGACTGGCTGCTCCCCCAGCCTCGCCGCACACATCAAACAGCATGGGGCTGCTTCACCTCCCGCTCGCCCAGCTCATGGCCCCGGGGGGCTGCACTGGGCGCCCGGAGACAAGGCCCCAGAGCCCTGCCTGAGCGCAGGGGCACTGCAGGAGCCCACCCAGCGACGCTGAGGTCGTTTGGGGGAGCCTGGGGGCTGCCAGCCCTGTGACCCCGTGGCACCAGGCCCTGCCACAGCTGGGAACTCGGGGCCCTGGCCCCACCTAGATGCTGCCTCCCCGCACGCGCCCGCTCCGGATCTCCCCGGTCACTTTTCACTGCCATCGCCCTTCTTATCAGCTTTCACCTCTCGTGGTGCGGTGCTGTATCAGGGAAGCCTTTGATCACACTGGTGATGGCTCCTGCTGCAGCGCTGCGACAGACCCTCGGGCCCACGTGCTCCGGGCCCCACGGCTCCTCTCCCTGACAGGCACCAGACCCGGCTCCACTGCGGCACAAGGTCCACGGGGCTGCGGCGCGGGCACCGAGTGCTGCCCTGGGCAGTGAGGGGACAGGGAAGGGGGCGAACGGGAGGGCCCAGCCATGCCCCATCTCACCACCTAGCCACGGGGTGGAGCAGGCAGCGGCCCAGGGCAGGGAGATGCCAGCAACAGGAGGGCACCGGGGGACAGAAGCTCCCCCAGGTCCCTGTAGCCTAGGTGGGGAGCTGATGCGGCGCGCGGTGCCAGCCCGCCAGACGGGCAGGAGGCGGGGGTCCCCGGCGAGTCCCCGCTACTCCCGGCACTGCCGTGGCCAAGCTGCAGGGTGAATATCGTAGCAGCAGCCGTCTCTGGAAGAGTGATAAATATTAAAGCGCAGGAGGGGAGCACAGGCGGCTTGGGCAGAGAGGCCCCGGGATCCCGGCAGTGCCGCGCAGAATCACAATCACCGACTACGAGGCAGGTGCAAGCGGGGTTACAGGAGGAGCCAAGTCAGGCACGAGGCCACGGCAGCCCCAGCGCTGCCCAGCCAGCAAGCGGCACCCCCAACCCTCCCCCTCCTGCCTGGCCCCGCGCCGGGCAGTGACGCCAAGCGTGCGCGGTCCCGGCAGCGCCTGGGCAGGCCCCCACCTCCCTCTTGTCACAGCTCCGGCAGCGGCCCAGCCCCGCTCTCACCGCTGCCCACTCCACGGCTCAGCCAGACGCCTCCCACCCTGTGCTGGGGAGGGCGATTCCCCACCTCCCCGGCCGCGCAGGCAGGTGCCTCGAGGGGGGCCGAGGCTGCAGCTCCGCGGGCTGGTCCCGGACACCTCCCCTGGGGCCAGGGGAGGCCGAGGGCTGCTTGCCCCACACGGGACCCAAGTGCCACGTGGTGCCAGGTACCATTCCGGTCACGTCCCGAGCTGCCCGGGCTCCTCCCAGCCCTGCAGTTGTGGTGGGGGGAGGAAGGACCATCAAAGGCAGCCACCACGTGAACACCGACTATAAATATTAATGGTAGAAGAGTCAGCGCTAACGAGGCTGGGAACAGACCCTGTCGATCTAACCCCTCACCTGCGGCAATTTAATGCAGTCCCAGGGGGCCGCAGGGCGCAAGGAGCAGGAACGGGCGAGCGCCACAGCCCATCCTGCCCTCTCACGGCAGCCCCCAGCAGGCACATGCCCATCAGCCAACGCCCCCCTGCCCCGCCGGGGAGCTGGCCCGGGGACAAGGTGCCCGGAGCTGCAGGCCAGCCTTGCCCGGCCCCTGGAGAGGGGAGAGGCAGCCTGGAGCCTGAGGGCAGCAGACTGCGCCTCGGCAGGGCCAACCACCCCTCCACGGCTGGACGCAGCAGGCACAGGGCTCGCCCAACCCATGCAGGCGCGGGCAATGGGTGTAGCTCGCCAGGCACTTGTGCAGTCAAGGCCAGGGCCAGCCACCTCCTCTGCCCTGCCCTTGTGCTACCCAACACCACCACCCTCCTTGTGCCCAGCAGGCACACGCGCCAGCCCAAAGCGCCTCACAGCCAGTGCGGAAGCAGCAAGAGGCAGGAAAAATCAATGCAGCTCAGCCCTGCCCCCATCCCCACCAGTGCCCCTCGCTGGGACGAGCATTGCCAACACCATCCCCAGCACAGCGAAGGGCCAGCACCCACCACCCACCCAGTCCTCTTCTCCCTCACAAGCTCCTGCTTCCAGGACAGGGCCCTGGCTGCCCAGGAGTCTCAGCAACCGGAGCCGCAGCCAGGCCGGGGGGCGCTGCTGGCTGCACCCAGGGGCAGGTCTGTGCCCACATCCCACCACCGAAAGGTGCCCGTTCCCACTGCTCATCGCCCTGTCTACCTTCCACAGCCTCTGCCCCAACGACCAGGGCAGGGCGCCGGGCAGCCCCAGCGGGGCGCGGGCGTGCGCACACACACACAGCGCCCCAGGAGAGGGGGCTGGAGGAGCCAGCTCTGCAGCAGGCAGGACTGCCGCCACCGCCACTCATGGCTCCATTCAGATAAAAGAATCCCCTTAATCTGCTGCCTTTGAAGTCTGAGACATGAAAGAGGCTCCAGCCAAGCAGGGGAACGGCAAGCTCTTAAAGGCACAGGCGGCCTGGCAATGCCAATGCCCGATGCCCACATGTGGCAGCAGGCCGACGCCAGGACCCCCTAGCAGCTGCCACGCTGGCCTCCCCAACCAGAGGCCCACAGACGCCTGACCAGGACCAAAGCCCCCACGGTGCAGGTACCAGCCCCAGGGCAGGGTTGGGTGGGAGGACAGGGGAATGGGCCTTATCCTGCTGGACCAAGAAGCTCCCTCTACCCCCCCGCAAAGCTCCTCATTGCTGCTGCCCTGACTCAGCACTGGGGGTGGCAGGTGGGAGACACCACAGTCCCCCCGCAGCCTGCCAGGACAAGGGACTTCCTTGCCCAAGGCTGCCTGGCAAGGCAGCAGCAGGGCTGGGGACAGAGCCCAGAGGCCCTGGCTCTCGGCTGGTGCTGACGCAGCAGCTGCTCAGCTCCCGGCAGCTGGGAAGGGCAGCGGGTGCCCCCAGAACCCGTTTGCACCAGGAAGACAGTATGCTAATGGGTGTTGTGACCCCGATGGCGCACAGCGCGCAGCACTATTAGTGCTAATTCGCTGTGTGAAAGCAGGAGGGGCCGAGGGCCGAGAGGAGCGAGTGCGGCGGTAAAGAGATGAGTGCAGATCCTGCCAGGGGCCTGCTGCACCTGCCCTTGGGCCTGCTCCCACCCTGCTGCAGGGCAGGGCGAACATGGGAAAGCGCTCCAGGGCTCCTGGCTCGACTGAGCGGCAGCTGCCCCGGAGACAGCATTACAGCTGCATGCGCCGCGGCAGCACGTGCTGACCCTGGACTCCACCACAGGCACTCTCGCCACGGCCCCGGACGGGCTTGGCCTCCCCCAGAGCCTGGGCTGTGCATGGGTCAGCGATTCCCAAGCCCGGCCCCACAGCAGCGCTGGCTGCTCCCACTGATGGACGTGCCGCCGGAGGGAAGAGGCAGGCCACAAGAGCCAGCCTAGCAGAGCACAGCTGCCCACACCCATCCCCTGCCGAGGACAGGCAGCAGGGCCCTGCCTTGCCTGCGGGCTCCCACGGTCTGTGGCTTGCCACGCAGCCTCTGGCCCCAGCAGATTCCCAGGACCAACCTCCAGCCCTGACACCTCCCCCAGCGGGGACAAGGCCACTCCTGAAGGAGCCGGCTCCCCTGCGAGGCGCCGGCAAGGAGGCAGCTGGCCCCACGCACGGCTGAGCGCTGCCGGGCAGCCTCCCGCACCGGCTGTGTGCAGCACTGCAAAAGTCAGCGATGCCCCGAGGCTCTGCAGGGAGACAGCAGCGCCAGCCGTGCGCACACGGCCGGGAACGTGCAAGCTCAGGCGCAGCCCCCGGCACCGCCGCGCAACCAGCCACGCCCCAGGCCAGCAGCTGCCTGGCACTGCAGGATGGGCCACGGCAGGGGCACCAGGGCAAAGGGCTTCTCTGCCAGCAGAGCAGAGGCCCAGCGCTCCCCTCCCCACCCCAGACCCGGGGTGCAGGGGGAGCCTGGCCTGAGGGCCCCAGCACAGAACCCAGTCCCAGATGAGCCCACCACCGAGACCGGCCCCCTCCCGGGCTCTCCCACACAGCCGGGGGAGCAGTGACCAGGGCACCGAGGGGGGGGAGCTGCTCCAGGAGCCACCACTAGGCCAGTCTGCCCTTGTCCCCGCAGTGCTCCCACGCCTTGAGCACAAACCCCAGCTCATGGACTTCCCCAGCTCCTCCTGTTCCTACCCCAGGCTCACCCATTTGCCAGCTGAAGGCAGTGCCCGCAACAGCACTGCCAGCCCCATACACTTGCCCTGTCCTCCCGCACGTGGCGAACACAGCCGGGAGCCACGTGCCCCAGGCTGGCACAAGCAGCTGAGATTGGGCAGCCCTCGTGCCCATCCCTGGCTGAGTCCTCCACTCACGCGGCTGGAGATGCACGGCCGCTAATAAGCTCTCTGGGTGAGCAGCCCCGCTAATCCCCTGGGCCAGGGTGGCAGCTGACCGCCCAGGGCCAGGAGCAATCTCTGTGCCCATGCGGCCCCAGGTCAGGGCTAGAGCCAGCATCAGCCCCAGGCTCAGCAATGCCAGCCCGAGGGCGCAGGGCAGGGCAGAGGCCACCCGCCTGCCCACCCCTTACCTCTCAATGATGTCGGCGATGGTGCAGGCAAACATGAGGAGACCTTCCGGCATCTGAAGGGCCACTAGGAGAGAGAGGGAGCCCAGGTTGAGTGCACGAGGTGGGTTGCTGTCCCCCACAGCCAGTGCCCGGCCCCAGCAGAGCAGGGAGCCCAGCTCCTGGAGCCAGCCAGTGCAGCCCCCAGCACCGGGAGGTTTGGCGCCGTCACTCCAAATGGCTCAGGGGTGCTGCTGGCTGCAGGGGCCCCCCGGACCTTCCACCACAGGGCACTTCCTGTGGGAGGGTGGCAGTGGGGGTGAGTGGTCTGAGACTGGTCAAGCGCAGATGGCGGGTGAAGCCTGGGCACGAACACCTCTCACCTCCGATGGGGCGTGAGGCCATGTGCCGGCATCTGGGCTCGCTGCACACAGCAAACCAGGGGAGCCCACAGCTCAGGCCCCATTAGGGCTGGCCCTTCCTGGATGGCCCCCAGGACCCTCCCCAGCCCCTATGGTGCAACACCAGGTGCTCACAGCCGGGCATCCATCCTGGGCCCAAGCTGGTCGCTGGGCCACCCACCCCTCTGGGTTTCAGGGTCCCAGGGCCACGTCGGCACTGCAGCCTCCAGCCCAGGCGGCAAGTCCTATCTATCCCGCTGGCCTAACTCCAGACCCACTCTCGCATCCCAGTCGCAACCGAGCTCACCCATGTGCCCCTCCCCGGCAGGGAGCCCTGGTCAAGCACTGGGCCACATTCAGGCGCTGCACGTCTGAACCGGGCAAGTCCTGTGCCGCACCCAGTGTGGAGAGCTGGGGGGTGGGGAAGGCACCGAGTGCCAGGGCAGGCAGGCAGTGGCAGCGCTGAGGGTGACCCAGCTCCTGGCCAAGGGAAGGGTCCTTGCACCTGGCCAGGGGGAATCCTCACCCCGGGCTGCTCAGCAGACAAGGCAGAGCAGATCCGCGCCCTGCCGGCGAGGGCGGGTGGGGGAGCGCCACGCAGCCGGCTTCCCCTGCTCCAGCACGGCGTGTTCCCGCAGCGCCCACCCCCAAGCAGCCGGGGGGAATCACCCGCTCGCCTCCCGCTCCCCAGCTGCTCCCAGCACAGCCTCCCCGCAGCAGGCAAGGCCCATATGCAGGCAGAGCCACCCCCGCCCCTCCCGCACTATCAGGGGCCTGCCCCCAGCCCCAGCCCCAGCCCGGCAGCCACACAGGAGCCACAGGCGTGACACGGCCGCTGCACCCCTTGTCGGCACGCGCGCACACCGCTCAAATCCCGCACGAACGACAGCACGGCTTCCAACGCTCCCCAGAAGCAGAGACCTAAATCCCAACTGCATATTTACACTTCATTACAAGGCACCAAGAAGCACAACGCAGCGACCAGTGCGCCAGGCAGTGCCCCTGCCCCAAGCCACTGCTGCTGGGCACCGTGACCCCCAGCCCCTCCGTGGCACAGGACTACCCTGTCCAGCCCGCACCACTGCCCAGGCACGGCCCAGCTCAGGCCCATCAGCCCAGGCACCGCCAACCCCAGCTCTGCCCAGCCCCTAGCACCTGTCCCTGTGCCCCCATCAGCGTGGAAGGTGACCCCCCTGCCCCCGCCCCACACACAGTTACTGATCGGGATGAGGCCCAGACAACGCGGCCTCCCCACGGGCCGGAGAACTGAGCCCAGACCTCGAATCTCAGCTCAGTGCTGCGGCCACAAGGCTGAGCTGGGCCTCGACGTTACGAGAGCTTCTCCTGGGCCCAGCGACACCTTCCAGCCTGGCTCCTGCTGCCCCAGAGCCTAAGCAGAGCCAACGCTGCTGGCTGCCGCTCCCCCCGGCTGAGCAGCAGCACCGCAGCCCCGTCCGCACACGGTGCAGCCATGTCCCGTGCAGGAGCCCCCAGCTGCAGGCAGGCTCTCCGGAGGTCCCGCTGTCCCTCGCGCCCAGGACGTGCCGAGACCACAGGCACAGAGGCGAGCGCCGTGCAGCCCCTAGCGCAGAGCAGCTTGGCGCGTGCCTGGGGGTGGCTGGCCTGTGCCCTGCAGGCCTGACCAGCTGGCCACCCGCCCACCCCGGGCGTGGTGGGACGTGGGGTGGGGGGCATCTCCTCGCTTCCTGGCCTGGACGCGTCCCAGCCACGCCGGCGAGAAGATGCATCCCTACATCGTCCCCGCCGAGCTTGCAGCAGAGCTGGCCCCGAAGGCCGAGCCCCGGCTGCCAGGCCAAAGCAGCGCGGGGCCGGGGGGAGGCGCAGGGCGCGGTAGCCGGAGCCCTGGCCGGCGTCCCAGACCGATCTCCGGCTACATGACAGATCTGCGCGACTCGGCCTGTCCTGTCAAATGTAATTACCATCCTGAGACGCTGAGGCATTAAATCATCTGAAGGGTTATGGAAAGCTCCCCGCGACGTCCGTTAAACGCCGGCAGGACGGCAGCTGCTTCGCGGCCTGACTGACAGCTTGGCACAGC
>NW_005842591.1:666907-668218 GCF_000455745.1 Alligator sinensis
CGCAGCCGCGGCAGGCCTGGCTCCTGGCGCTGGCCGCACACGCTGCCGTGCTCCCCGCTGCATTTTGCCGTCTCTTCTGTGACATTTTATTACAAACTAATTAAATTAGACCCTCCCTCCCCCACACAGGCTGAGCGACAGCTGCACCGCACGCTCCCGCTCCCTTGCACTCCGGCTTACTCAGCGCTTGAGTAATCGGCGCCCGCCTCACGCTGGACAAACCCCGTCCAACAGTGGGTTCGTCGCCCTCCCCCGTTTCACACCGTCCCACCTCTTCTGTGACATTTTATTACAAACTAATTAAATTAGACCCTCCCTCCCCCACACAGGCTGAGCGACAGCTGCACCGCACGCTCCCGCTCCCTTGCACTCCGGCTTACTCAGCGCTTGAGTAATCGGCGCCCGCCTCACGCTGGACAAACCCCGTCCAACAGTGGGTTCGTCGCCCTCCCCCGTTTCACACCGTCCCACCCGCCTGCCCCGGCCCCCCTGCTCCCGGGTGCGGGGGGGTTCGCGTTCCAGGAGAGCCTCGTCACTCGCTCGGAGCTCTGTGCTTGGAAGCCTTCCCGGGGAGCGTGGGAACGTCAGAGCTGCAGAGACAGCGGCTTGCCCCGGCGGGCTGGCCGCAAACTCCCCTGAGTGCAAGGGCTGGCGCGGACTGCTCCCAGCTCCGCCAGGCCCGGAGCGGGGTCTCCGGCACAGGCCTGCCCCAGGCGGCAGCCCGGGTCCCGCTGCACTGGAGCAGGCCTGGGCCTGCAGCAGGCAGGAGTCCGGCAGGGAGGGGCTGGGCCATGCTCAGGCCAGGCTGGCCTGCCCGACTGAGTGCTGCAGTGCCCAGCAGGAGGGCCTGGGAGAGGAGCACCGGGCTGGCCAGGGCGGCTGCTTGGCTCATGGCTGCCCTGTGGCCTGGGCCTTGCCCCGCTGCCCAAGCGTGGTTTCTGTCCGGCACTGGCCCTGGAGGGCGGGCTGGGGCAGGGGCTGGAGAGGACAGCAGAGTAGGAGGGAGTGAGCAGGAGGCAGGGCAGCAGGACTCTGCTGTTGGTCCACAAAGGGCTGCCCAACAAGGTGCCACCCTGCTGCCTTCCCCCTGCAGCCCCAGCTGCCACGGCACAGGGGCAGCGGGGGCCACCGGTGGCAGGGCGGAGCTCAGCCCCAGCCTTTCCCTGGAGAAAGCCAACCTGGCTCCTCACCGGCTGCAGGACCAGGGAGGCCTGTGGCCCGGGGCACCTGGAGGGCCAGTGCCCTGCACCCATGGGTGCACTCCCAGGGAAGGCGGGTGTGGGGGCTGCCCATGCCTCTCCTTCCTCTCCG
>NW_005842591.1:669720-672429 GCF_000455745.1 Alligator sinensis
GCAGCCGCCCGGCTTGCAGCTCCTCCATCGCCCGGGCACCCTGGGGACGGGGAAAGCAGTGCCCTGGTTGGCGAAGCAGAGAGGAAGGCAGAGGCAGAGGCAGAGGCGAGGCGGAGCTGATCCCTGCGCAGGAAGGGAGGGAAGGAGGCCTGGCACCGGGGCTTCAGGCGCCCGCACCGCCGGGTCACGATCTGCAGCGCTCATTTTCAGAGCTAGAACAACAACATGCAAATCCAGAGCCTCTGGGCTAAGACAAACCTATCCTTAAAGTTTTTGTCTTGTTAAGCAAGGAAATGGAGTGCCAAGCGAGGCGGAGCTGATCCCTGCGCAGGAAGGGAGGGAAGGAGGCCTGGCACCGGGGCTTCAGGCGCCCGCACCGCCGGGTCACGATCTGCAGCGCTCATTTTCAGAGCTAGAACAACAACATGCAAATCCAGAGCCTCTGGGCTAAGACAAACCTATCCTTAAAGTTTTTGTCTTGTTAAGCAAGGAAATGGAGTGCCAAATAGGCTTTGTTAAGTGGCAGCCTAATTAATAATTTAAAATCTTGTAGCTGTCTTTCATTAGAATTTATCTGTACATCAACCACAAAATCAGTCAAACACACTCATTTATAAGTTAATGCCATCTCTGAATAATTCAGCAAGCAGCTAGATTAAGGCCTGCGCTCCTGCAAGATGCACTCCATTCTCTGGGTTTCTGCAGCCAGATGGTCCCTGCGTGGCAGCTTGTGCGGGCCCCACTCCCTGGCACGGCTCAGGCAGGCTGGTGCTCAGGTAGGGTCCCAGGTGGCTGCGCAGCGAGGCCAGGCTATTCCTTTGGGGAGGGAATGAAAACAAGCTGGAAACCACGAGCTGGGCTGGGAGGGAGGGAGGGAGGGAGGCAGCAGCCTGCTGCTCTCCACGGGGCGGCCAAATCTGTTCTTCCTGAGAACAGGAGCGGGAGAAGGGCAGACTCGCAGGCCCTCTCTCCTGGGGCCGCGGCACAGCCGGGAAGCAGAGACCTTTCCGCTGAGTGCCAGGCCCGGTGCTCTGCTCGCTGTGCTCCACCACCGAGGAACACAGCCATCTGGAGCACAGGGATGTGCCTCCGGTTTGGGCCCCTCGACCCTGCCTCCGGTGCAGATGCCCGGCTGGGAAATGCTTCCCTGGTGCGGACGGGTCTCCAGGCCAAGGCAGCGGAAGTGCATACAATGCCGTGCTTAAAATGGTTCCCCCCTTCCTCTTCCGACAAGAGCCACGGGCAGGGAAGAGACGCAACCCTTGCTCTGCCGACAAGAGCCACGGGCAGGGAAGAGACGCATTCAGCTGAGATTTGCCAGGAGATGCACTCACAACGAGCCAGAGGGATGCTAGAGATGACTCCAAGGACAGAGGTGGCAAAGAGGAGGCTCTCTGACTGCCTCCGTGGTGGGCAAGGGCTCTGGGGGAGCCATGCCAGGGGAGAGAACGGTGTGGGCAGGGGCTGGCAGAGCTCCAGGAAGGGCTCCAAAACCCAGAGGGAGACTTCCCCTGGCCCTGGGGCGAGCAGCTGTGGTGCAGAAGGGGTGATGCATTAGTGCCGGTGCGTGGGCAGGAAGTGTGGGGCGGGGCAGTTGTGCGCAGGCCAGAGCCCAGAGAGCCCGCAGGTGGGGCGGAGGGGGACATGGCAGGGACAGCAGAGCGTGGGGTGAGGCTGGTCCGTCCGCACCGTGTTTGCTACAGCACGGGATGCCCGAGGACCCCGTAGGGGCGCTGGGCCCGCAGAGCACCAGGTGCACCTTTGGCACTGGAGAAATTGGTATCGAGAGCCAAGCTCAGAAGGCCTTCGCGAGGACTTCAGCAGAGGCGGAGCCACGGCCAGGCTGCGCCCGTGGGGTGGCAACACACGGGTGTGCAGACGAGGAGATGTGGGAGGAGACAGAGAGCTCCAGGCCCCCGGGCGTGAGTGGAGCAGCAGAAGCCGGCCCGTGGCTCAGTCCAGCCCAGCAACATGTCTCTCTAGCTGCTCCCCTGCTTCGCGGAGGCTTTGTGCGCCAGATCAGCAGCAAAGTGAAATCAAGCTAATTTCACTTTGTTGCTCAGCTGGTCTATGGAAGGGAGCCAGGGCGAGGCAGGCTGGCGCTGCCGGGGCAGGGACGTGGTGGGGGAGCGGCCGCCTGCTTCCCTTGGCAGGAGGCTCTCTGCGCGCCCCCAGCCCCGAGCAGTCACAGTCCGTGCTGCCTCGCGCTGCCGGGCTGCAGAAGGGAACTGACTGGACGTTTTGGTCGCTTTCTCTTTCCAGCCGGTTTCACACGGAGATGGATACTGCAGGACAATAACGCTGGCCGGGTTCCCTGGCAGTGGGGGAGGGAGGTCTGGGCTCCAGCGACTTATTGAGTCACGACACTTTAACCGGGGGGCCCTGCAGCCTCGGTCAGGGCTGGAGCCCTGCTGAGCTGGGCGCCACACGGACACCTACTCAGACACAGCTCCCGTGCCAGGGGCCTGCAGGAAAAGGAAAACCCTTCTAGTGATAAGAAGGGGCAGACCATGAAAGCAAAGGCCAGCCCAGAAAGAGCCCCTGCACTGTGGCTCAGCCCTGAGAACCTGGCCTCCAAACTTAAGAGCAGAGCCCCATGGAGCGCGAGGGAGAAGTTAGGCAGAGAAGTGACTCATAAGCATGTGTGTGGCTCGCAGCTCCCTCTCCGCAAGGCAGCGGCAGCTTGGCCCAGGCCCCTCGAGCTGAACC
>NW_005842591.1:672460-679763 GCF_000455745.1 Alligator sinensis
AGCAAGCGACACCAGCCAGCTCCATCCCTTGCTCCCCGCCCCCACCAATAGCCCAGCAGAGCCCAGGCCGCATAGGCCAGAGGCTCCTGCTGCCCCAGCACCGCCTGCCCACACGTCGCTGCCGGGCCACAGAGCCCCTGCCGCCAGGACTGTTTCAAGCCTTGTAAACTGCCACGTGTCCTCAATGAGCCACCACCAAAATCCAGGACCCAGCCAGCCCCGGAAACACCGCTCTCGCACAGGCCCGTGCGGTCACCTCTGCCTCTGAGCCATTTCAGTGCACTTCTCTGAAACCCCCCGGCCCGGGGGAATGAGCTCCTGCTGGGCAGGGAGCGGGCGCAGCACTGGCCCCAGCAGCACACCCCGCGTGCCCTGCCTCCAGTCTCCGTGGCTCTTCAGCCCCGAGCGTTTCTGCAGACCTCTGACAAGCATGCTGACTTTGAGGTGGACACTTGTTCACTGTGAATTGCACAGATGCACTCTCACATGCTACAGAAAACCCCGTGGATGATGACAGCTCTTGGCAGCTAAGAGCCTGAGCCACATTTGAAGCAGAAAGCTGCAGCTGAAAGGCACTGTAGCCCATTATCAATCCCCTGAGCCATCCGGCGCGTACATGATTGTTAGATATGCTCCTTAACTGCCTAACCAGCTAGAGGTGCCCACCCAGGGCATTCATTAAGCTGAGATTTGGGGAAGTGCTGCCAGCCTAAACTACACATTTGGTGTCCCGGGCTTCCTGGAACCATCCCCACGTAATCAGCCTGCGCAGGAATGGCGCAGAGGGGAAAAATCTTAAAAAGAAAAGAAGTAAATAACAATCTGAGCAAAGTAGCACCCAGAGAGAGAGGGCTGTCTAGGGGAAGGCGCACTTCGCTGGGAGCTGGGCTGCCCGAGTTCCAATTCTGCCCGTACGATGTTCAAACACATCACGTAATATCTTCGTTTGTGAAACTGGGATAATGATTCTGACCTGACTTCAGGGGACATGGCGTTATTTTCCACGCGGCGTTCATAATGTGCTAACTGCGAACGTTACTGCCCCACAGACGCACTGATTGTTTGACTAATTCTGATTTATCCCCATGTAAAGAGGCTTTGTGGCCTGTTGTGCTGAGCACAAGACTGGGAGCCAACAACTCCTAAATTACGCTTCCCACTCCAATACCGGTTCCTTGAGCCTCGAACCTCCTGTTTTCCACCTCTGCAAAGTGGGAGCAGTAAAAGTTACATCACCTGCCACGGTCCACGTCTGCGCAGGGCTGGGCAGGTGCTTAGCATTAGTAACTGCAAACCGGGATGACAGAGGTTTTTTGTTCCAAGTGGATTGACCCGGCAGTGGGCGACGGGGGTGGCGAGGTGCCAGCGATGCCGCTCACTGCTCGTAGTTGCTCCTGCTTTGTTTACGTGCAGTGCAGGTGCGATGCACGCGCGCAGTGACACAGCCGCCCCAAAGAGTTTGTAATCTAATTTAAGACAGGATGCAACAAGTGGGTGGAAAGGAGTGGGAGGGAGGACGAGGGTAACAGCTGTCAGAATGGCTACGGAGGCACCCTCTGCGCACAGCCTGGTGCTCGTACTGTCTCCTGGCTCTGAGTAAGCAGAGAAGCAAAACGGAAACACCAAAGTTTGTTTTCCTGAGGAAAACAGCTGTGGAGCAAGGATTTTGGCACAGTTTGCCTGCGCATATGTATGCGCATATGCGTGCACACGTGTGTTTACTCGCACGCCATCATATCTGCGGGACAGGATTACATGTATCGGGGTGTATTGGTGCTATAGGCCCACCGCGCGCTGCATGCACGCGCAGCAGGGACATGCACATGGAGCAGGAGCACAGGCAGAGGGACACCTCACGCACTGACATGTCTCTGCGAGAGTTGGCAGAGAGCGCCGGTTCGGTGCCGCATCTGCCACGTCACTGGTTCTGAAAGCAGTGACCTTGCAGGGCAGGCGGGAGCAACCCCTAACTCTGCACCCGGCGCAGGCAACACCCCCAAAGCACAGCCGAGAAACACCCCGTGCTAACTACGGCTCCACGGCAGCTCGTGGCATCCTGGGCACGATGCCCCTGGAGTCGGACTGGCCGCAGGGAGGAAGGCGATCACCACTGATGACAAGAGCGCGGAGCCGAGGCTCTGTCCCTGGCAAAGAAAGGCACGAGGCAGGGATCCTGGCTCTGGGCATGGCCAGTCCTACCAAGCAGCTGTTGTTTTCCTCGCCGTCATGTTCTATTCATGGGATGGCTTGCCCTGTGCTGCACGGCAGGGCCGAGGCCAGGCAGCAGAATGCTGATCTGGGCAGTCTTCAGTGCCGGCGCCCTTGGTACTGACTGCTTAAGGCCGGGTGGTCAGCACCGGGCAGCCTTGGCAGGCAGACGGTGGAGGAGAATCTTCTTTGTGCAGATTAGGAGCGTAAAGTCTTTCAGCAGAAAATGCTCCATTTGGTGCAGAAAGCCTCTTTTTTGCGCCCTGCCTTCTTAGTGGCGTGGAAGCAGACGCGGCTGTTGTCGGCTTCTTCCCCTGCCCCGCCGGCCCCGAGGACGGTCTGTGGGGGTTCGGCGGAGACTCTGAACTGGCCTCGGTCTCCCGAGCGGTGCTCAATGATTCTTCCAGCCGGGCTGCTCTGCCCCCTCCCTCCATCCCTCCCTCCCTCCCCGGGGCTTCCCGCGCTGAGCACAGGCTGCAGCACTGCTCTGCTCGAGCGGAGCTGGACAGCCTCCGCCGAGCCTCCTCGCTGGTGAGGAGCAGAGGGGCTGGCTGGCTTTGAGACCAGCAGACAAACTCCCGAGGCCTGCGTGGTCCGTGACACAGAGCCGCGGAGGAGCGTGCCCCGGGTTGCAGGGTGAAGACCACGCTCGCCCCTTCTGTTTTGCAGCACAGGTCTGAGTTGCTGAGCCCAAGTTTACCTGTGCGCAGGCGCGGGAAGGCCAGGGCTGCCAGCAGGGCATTGCAAAGGAAGGCCCATGCGTGGAGTGGCACCGGTCCACGCTCAGAGCAGTGATGCAGCGGTGTGTGCCTGGCAGGCGCGGCGCCACCGCTGTAGGGTCCACCCTGCTGAGCCAGGGAGCCCGGGCACTAAGACAGTGCTCCAGCACCTGGCGGGGGGCTCCCAAACCCTCAGTGCTGCGGAGCTCCTCTCCTCAGAGTGCCGTGCCTCCCCTGAGGGGCCTTACTGCGCCCCCGGGCAGCTGTGCTTGTTTCCTGGGGAAACGAACATAGGAAAGGACTGACTGGGCCCGTCCGCCCCTGAATGGGATGCGACGTGCAGATGCATGGGGCGGAGGTGCTGGAGCCAACTTTCCGTGGGGCAGCCACAGGGCCGTGGGGGTGTGGACGGCAGCAGTGCAGTCCCAGCACCGGGGCTGCATCCGCAACAAGCAGCAGGTCAGCTTGATGGTTTGGTTTTCCTGGTCTGATTTTTACAGGCTCCAATTCGCATCATCGACCCGGTGGAAGGCGAAAGCCTGCAGCGGCACACAGACCTTGTACTCATTTCTCACTTACTAGGGAGCGGGTGCGCAGGTACCATGGTGATAAGTGTGGTCTGAAAACCCAGATAAATTGACCTGCAGGGCCCAAGGCAAAGCGAGAACTTGCACAGCTGGTTCTCGGGTGGCAAATGGACCTGGCGAGAGGCCTCCCTGGTGTGCAGAGGAGATGGAGGCCCCTCTTCCCGGTACGCTCGCAGATGGTTGGGGCAGGGCTCAGAGGCTCGGCCTCCAAACCTTGCCAAAGGCAGACTCGTGCACCCAGCAAACATGCAGTTTGTGTCTCCTGCTTGATAACCATGGGCTGGATGTTGGTGCTGCTGGAAGAGAGCGACGGGAAGCAGCAGTGCAGGCAGGTGCTGAGCCCCACAGACACATCTGTCGGGGCCGGCAGCTCCCCTGGCTCCTAGCCCTGTTCCGCCAGCGCACCCCAGGCTTGCACTGCAGCACCGAT
Source organism: Alligator sinensis (assembly GCF_000455745.1). Taxonomy (NCBI): domain Eukaryota; kingdom Metazoa; phylum Chordata; order Crocodylia; family Alligatoridae; genus Alligator; species Alligator sinensis. The sequence continues at coordinate 676,405 of NW_005842591.1, forward strand.
GGCTTCACCAGTCTGGGTCTGTGCAGGTCTGTGGCTCTTCCTGAGCCCTGCAGCCATTTCCCAGGGACGCCAGTCATCCGGAGACGTGGTCCCGCGCGCGGGGTCAGGGGTGCCATTGCCTTCGCAGTGGTGACGCACGTCCAACGGTGCAAATGGCCCGTCCCTACCTGCTGGAACATTTCCAGCATGCGTGTCATCTCCGTGCTGGCCTGCCAGGGCTCCTGGGTGCTGTCCTGCCTGTTTGGACTGCAAGCTCAAACAGGCGCTGAAGGCTCTTAATGAGTCTGCTCCTTCACTGGGCATCTCACTGGCATAAATTTCCCCGATCACAGCTGCTGACAGCAGCAACAGTGAGGAGGCAGCAAGCACGCAGGGGCCAGAACCAGACTGCCAAGGGACCCCAAGAGACTTGAGCAGCAGGGATTGCAGGCAGCATGGAGAGGCTTAGTCCTGCAGCCGGGGAGTGGAAATAAACAGCCCAGACCCAGACCGGCGGCATGTAGCCAAACAGCTGCACCCAGCACAGCAGGGCGAGTTTCCTTCGATTTGTCCTAACATGATCCGTGGACCCCAGCGCTGGAGATGCCACGAGGAAACAAGACGCGGGAGGCATGCTCGGTCTACACAACTGGCTTGCTGCAGGGCAGCGCTAGCACCCGGGCCTCAGCGCAGCTCCCTTCCAGCCGCACTGGGCGCTCACCCACATCTCTGGAGGTGAAAGGCTCTGTTCTGGCACCTTGGTGCTCTGCCCTTGCAGGCCGACTCGCTTCCCCATGCACAGCCGGTGAGCGTCCATCTCTTGGTGGCATGCAGACTATCCTGCGCCGCAGCCATGCAGGCTGTGATCCTGGTAACAGCTCCTTGAAAGTCTTTGGCCGTGACTTCGCTGGAGCAGAAAACAGCTCCTGGTCTACTCGGCTCTGCACCAAGTGCTTGAGGTCCCCCTGCGCCTCTTGCCACAGCTGCTCCCTGGGGCAGCAAGAGGCAGCCCGGGAGATCACCGGGGTCACTAACAGGACAAATCGTCCCTGCAACAGCTGGAGCCTGGGACAACCGTCCTTGTGCAGGAGGGAGCCTGGAAGCGCCAGACCTTCTCTTGGCTGGATCAGCAGCGAGGGCGGGAGAAGATGCAGCTGCTGCACCCTGTCCTTGCTGAAGGCCCCCACCCAGCACCTCTGGGCGCCCCGGCAGAGCCTGTCCTGGGAGGCCGTGTGAACGACGCTGGGTGGGGCTGCGGGGACGGGGCAGCCTTTTCCCTCTCATGCTGGGCTGCATCAGGTCCTGCCCCAGAGCGGGTGCCGCCCTCTCCCTCGGTGGCTGGTTTCTCTGCCCCTGCAGCTGCCGGTTCCTCACGGTGGACATGGGGCCGCGGTTTCTGCCCCTGCCCCTGTGCAGCTCCGGGAGCTGCGATTTCCCGGGCCCGGGGTTACACGCCTCCGTCCGCGCCGGCCGTCCTCCCGCAGGAGTTGGCCGAGAGGGGGGCTGCTAACAAGCCTGGCTTATTATAATTTCAATGGAATTTAAAAAACAAAATAGTCCTCACACAAATGACTCCGCAGTGCCTCTGCCAGGGCCTAAGATCTGCTGCTATCTATTTTTTAATAATTGAGGGTAATAAATATGTATTTCTTTCTCCTTTTTTTTCCGTGCTCCGCAGCTTGTCAGCTCCCTGCGTCTCTCCTCTGATCAGACCACGTCGTCACTGAGCACAAGAAAAAAAATCCTTTAAGCAAAAAGGATTAAAGCCCTGAAAGTAGGTCTGCCTGAGACTGCTCCGCTCATCCCCTGCATCCCGCCATCCTCTTCCAGGGCAAGGGAGGGGCCGGCGCAGAGTCAGAAACCAGGGAAGCACTGCAGAGGAAGAAGGAGGGAGAACATGGCAGGGGGGATGAGATGTAGGGAAGGAGAGACGCAGCCGGGAGGGGGAGGCACGGCCTGGGCCCATCCTCCTGCAGTGCAGCCCCGTTCACAGCCGTGCAGGCCACGCTGGGCCCTGCGGCGGGGCGGGGGGCACGGGCAGGCCCAGGTGTGCAGCCTGACGAGGGCTCTTCCCCTCCCTGCCGCACCTGTTCCTAGGGCAGGGCAGGGCAGGAAGGGCCCGGGGCCGGTCTGGTGGCAGCAGAGGCAGGTGGCACCGCCACCGGTCACATCCCTCAGCTGTGCGCTCTTCCCAGCCTGCGGAAACTTCCTCCCACGGCTGGGAGAGCGGGCGCAGTGCTGCTTGGCCCGTGCCCTCAAACTGCACGGCGTGCAGGAGCCTCCTCCGGGCACGAGGTGCCGTCGGCGAGCAGGGGCAGCAGCCGGGTTCAGTGCACCAGCGCATGCCAAACGCAGCATGCACGAGGCCTGGCGTGGGCACCGCCTGGCCCGGCAGAGAGGCAGCCACGGGCCCTGCGTGCCACAGGCGGTCGTGGGGAGACCGAGCTGCAGGTGCCTCGGGGGGGACTTTGAACAAGTCTGTTTGGAGGCCGCTCTGCTGCGGCTGCACGTCGTCCCAGGCTTTCCTCCCGCGTCCGTGCGCGCGGGGGTGTGGGCGTGAAAGAGGGTCTTTGTCCCCGGAAGCCTCGTCTCCCACCTGTTGCGGGACGGGACGGGGGCTCGGTGACGCGGGCGCGCGCTGCTTGTCGCTGTCTGAAGGCACCGGGAAGCTGTGGATAAGGCAGCGCGGTGTGACAGCCGGCCCCGAGGGGGGCTGCTCCAGCCCACGCCTGAGCCCCTGCCCCCTCCTCGGGGACGGAGGCCACTCAGGCTTCTGTGGCGGGGGGGGGGGGGCTAGCGGGAGAGGAGCCGGTGTGAAGGAGGATGCTATTTATAGCTTCTTTCAGCTTTTGTTCCTTTTCCAGTGGAGCTTCTCTTTAAATAGAAACAGGGCCGGCTGCACGGCGCTCTCCCGGCGTGCCACCTGTCCGTGGGGGCACTCCCCACCCTCCCCTGCCCGGAGGCGCGCGGCTGGGAGGGGCGGCCCAAAAGCCAGCACCCCTTGGGGACGGGGCATGACCAGAGCAGAGCAGGCGCCCCTTTCTGGGGGGCTGGGAGCCCTGCACGGGGGACCCCCTCCCTGCGCAGGGATGCTGCCGGCCCCGGCAGGGCTGCTTGCTCTGGTGCCGCTGGAGACGGCCTGGATGTGCCCCTCCGTGAGCCTGGAAACGCCCTTGGAGCTGCAGCAGCCTCCGCCCCTTGCGCTGCTGCCTGGCACCTGGCTCTGCCGCCCTGGGGCTCAGCCCCACCCCGCCCCCTCCGCTCCAGCTCCCCGATCGATAGAGCAGGAAAAAAACAAAACAAAACAGAGTAAATATTTAATATGATCCAGGGAGCCAAGGAGAACCCCCCCCCCGTCTGTCTCCTCTGCCAACCACTCC
>NW_005842591.1:679927-709662 GCF_000455745.1 Alligator sinensis
AGGAATCGATAGCGGAGCCAACCTCCGCGAAGGGGTCAGAGCCTGCCACATCCTCAGCACCTGCTCTGCCGATGGATGGGGCCTTGCTCGTGCCCCTGGGGCGGCTGGCACCTGAACCCTTCCCTCCCCGGGGCCAGCCTTGTCTGCCTGCTGCTGCTGCCCGCGGGGTCCACAGCCCTAGCGGTGCCCAAGCGCGGCGGAGGGACGCCCGGGTCTGTTCCCAACCCCGTGCGTTTGGCTCCCCGCACCGCCCTGGTAGGCACCACGGTCCTTCGCTCCATCCTGGCTGTCGTCCTCTGTGCCCTCCTCCATCCTCTGGCATCTGCCCTGCTCCGGCGCACAGCCCAGGCATGATGGATGCCCTGGGGAGGCCCTGCCAGAGCACCCTGAATCCCAGTGAGCCCTCATGGGGGTTGCTGCCAGGCCAGGGGTTTGCCCATGCCGGAGGGTGGGCCCACAGGGCCTGGCAAACCCGGCTGTATTACGCGCAGCAATGGACTCGAGTCCTTGTTCTGAACCGGCTGTGGAGAAGCCATGGCAGAGCTATTGGGGCGAGCGCCTCTCTCCTCTGGGGCAACGCTTATGCCATGGGTAGAGAGAGCCACTGACTCTGCACGTCTCTGCGCAGAAGCACGTGGGACCTGCACCGGGAGCTGGGAGCTCCCCTGGCGACACGCAGGGACACCCCGGGGGCCAGGGCTCTTGCTGCTGTTTCTTGTCCGGGTGTTTGTGGGGAGCAGATGCCTTTGCAAGGCTGGTTTTTCTTGGCTTTGTCCTTGGGGATGCTCTTGACAGGCCCCGAGCAAGGCCAGACAAGCAGGGCCCACCAGCAAGGGACTGGTGCCTCTCCAGAAGGCAGGACAAGGCCAGGCGGTGACAGCTGGGTGAGCGGCCCCGTGCTACTGCCGGCCCTCGGTGGACCCCAGAGCAGTGTACGGCGCGTTTAAAACAGTAACGCAGGGAACCCCGTTCCGCCCGGAGACGAGTGCCAAAGCCTCCCGGCTGCCTCCGCGCTCGCGCACACTCGACCCACCCGGGAGATCTGCAGCTCCAGTTGCGTGCTCGAAAAAGCCTGAGCCAGCCCCTGCCAGGGAGTGGATCGCTTCCAAGTGGCATCTGAAAGCACCGTCTCCGGAGCCCGGAGCCATTTGGAGTCTGCATCCGCCTGGCCCCGCTCGCCGGCTAACCCTATTTCCACACCGGCTACCTGCCTGCAAACAGCATGTCCTGGCTCCTGTGCCCATGCCAGACACAAGGCACTCGCTCGCTGCTGATACAGAATCTCGCACAAAACCCTTCCCCAGTGAGGGCTGCCAAGCTGCACAGCCCCCAGCACGCGCTGCTGACAGCCCCGGAGCAGCAGCCACGGCTCTGTCAGCACTGGAAGTGGTCGAGGGTTGGGTCACCTACCTCCACCTTTCCCTGGTCTGGGATCTGAGGAAAGCCTTCAGCACCGCTGCAGGCGTTACATCCCAGCGGAGCCAAACCAGACGTACCCTGAATGTACGCAAGGGAAAGGTGGAGGTAGCCGGGGCTTGGCTAGCACGCCTCTCAGGCCCGCCCTCACCTGCGCCCCATGCAGCTGTTCCCCTCCTGGTGCTCGGTGCTCCCCTGCCACTGACCACGACCCGTGCCCCTTCATCTCCTGCTGGACCCACAGGCTCCAGCCACAAACACTGGATCTACATGCACCTGCTCTGCTGACTGACCTGGGCAGCATGGTTTCCATAAGAAGGCAAGCATAAAAGCACAGGAAGAGCCAGACCGGGTCAGACCAGCAGCCCATCTCGCCCTGAATCGTGTCTCCAACAGTGGCAAAGTGGATGGAGAGCACTGAGCCGCATACTTCCAAAGTGATCTCTCCCCTATTCAGTGCCCTCGCTGGCATGCACCATTATAGGTTTAGAGAGGCCAGAGGAAACATCTCCAATCGTTCTGTTCAATAGCCATTAATAGACCTATCAGCCATGAATTTATCCAGTCCCTTCCTGAGCCTGGCTCTGCTCTCTGCCTCCACCGCTCCTTGTGGCAATGAATGCCACAACCTAACTGCACGTTGCATAAAGACATACTTTTATTTGTTAGTTATAAACCTGTCACCTACAAATTGCAGTGGCTGCCCTCTAGTTCTGCTATTCTGAGACTCGGTGAACAGTGGTTCCCTGATCATTCGGTCCGCACCCTTCGTGCTGCTGTAATCCCATTTTACTCGGTGTGTAATTGTGTCCGCGGCTGTGTCAGTGCATGCAGAGAAGCGGGGTGCACTGTCGCCACGTGAAGCTGTTCTGCAACGGTTAGGAAATATTTGCTGAACAGGTGATGTGTTGTTAGCGATAGCTCTAAATCTGGCATCGAGTCTCAGTCCGTGTGTGCGATGGTATTGCATTGCTGGCCAGAGTTTCTGCTGCAGTGGGGTTGTTGTGAGGTAAGGGATTGTGGTTGATCACCAAGGGGAGCTCCAAAGTGTGGCAATGTCAAGACACAATTCCCAAGAGGAGCACTGATAAAGCTTTCTTCTGTAAAAGTTAGTGAGTGGCTTTTCCCCCCCAAAGGATGCGTGGAGAAGTCAGCTGTGCTTCAGTCATTATGCCAAATGCGGGGCTAAATGCAGTCGTTACAGTGCGAAACAAAGGCAGTCTGGTCCTGCTTTCAGCATGACTACAAGTGGCTGCAAGCACCACCACCAGGTTGCTGAGTGTGAACACACAGGTACGGTTGGCGAGGCCAAGTGCGTGCCCAAGCACTCGTGCTCGTATGTGCAAGGCGCGGTTGTGCGCAGGGCTCTCTCTGGGTGAAGAGCCAGAACGCGCTTCCTCCGGTTGCGGCTGCAAGGCGGAAGGGAAGGAGGAGAGCTGAGGGGTGCCCGGCGTGCTGGGAAGGAGCTGCTTGCAGAGGCCACGTGCACTGGCCACCGATCTGGACGGCCCTCCTTGGGGACTTCCAGAGGTGCTTGGTCTCGCCAGGGTGACACTAGCCGTCGCCTTGCACTGCCAGCGCAGCTAGGGCGGGGAAGCCGGGTGCCGGCTCCTCGGCGGGCGCTCGTTGCGGGTGCCGGCAGGGGGAGCGGCAAGGGGGTGGCGGGACCGCATCACATCTGTGGCTCCGTGGCAGGGCGCCGAGGAAGTTTTGCAGCAGCGTTAGAAAATGTTGACATGTTTTTTGAAACAATTTCAGATCTGATATCTGCGCCAGATTGAGTTTGTAACCAGCTTTATTGTTTAAGCCTGCTGGGATTTCATCAAAGGCGTCTGCTGTTTACCTAGAACCATTTCATTGGAGAAAACAGCAAACAGACCTGCATTTCTATCTGATTTCACTTTTTCCTTTTCCTCATGAATTTAAGTGCTTGTGAAAAGCACGGCTGATAAGGCAGAGCAGTGCGGAGGAATCCTGGGGCCCGGCTCTGAAGGGACGCGGGCAGCTGCTCGGGGTTTATTGATAGACAGAGGCGAGCCGGGGTGCCTTGCCAGTCGCTCAACGTGGCACAGAGACGCCTGCCCTGGTGCAGACCCCCTCCCGCGCGGCGGCACGGCACGGCGCGGCGCAGCGCCGTCCCACGAGCTGCAGATGCACCCTGCTGGCAGGATCTAAGGGCAGGTGGGAAAATCCATTCAGCGTGTTTTGTACTGGATCCAGTACAAGTGCAGATTTCGGCTACAAAAGCCTGAACATCTGTCCCTCCACAAGCAGCAGCGGCAGCCCAGCCTAGAGATGTGCTCAGTGATACAGAAACGAGCTTCACCAAAGAACATGCCACCAAGGGAAGCAGATAGAGATGAAGGAAAAAGCCAACCGGAGAGAGGCCTAAAGTAAATAACATTAATCCTGCTCACGCCTCGGCCTGGACGGCCTGCCAGAGTTCACAGGCTCTGCAGATGCCCAGCCAGTCCGTGCCCAGCCCCGCCGGGGTCCCGCAGAGACCGGCCATGGATGAAGGGACTGCTTCCACGTGCACTTTGCCAGGCTGGGGAGCAAGGGGCTCCGCGCAGCCCCCGAAGCCCTGCGAGCTGGTCGAGCGGGCCCGTTTCCTCACTCGGGCTCTGGGTTTCCAGCACCCGCTTCGGCGGCTTCCTGAGAGGGAAGAGAAACGTGCTCTTCCTCTGACGTTGTCTGTCCAGGCTCTGCAAGGCCCTGGCTTCACTTCCCTGCGCCCGGGGCAGCAGGCGACGGCAACGCTGCCCTTGCAACCTGCTTGCTGTCCGGTGCGGGCTGCGGGGCCTATGTGTCCCCCCACGGGCGGGAGAGGACCAGGCAGAGCCTGGCGATGCAGCGCTCGCTCATCCTGCCCTCTCCTACTCCCACATCAGCTCAGCTCTCCCCTGTGCCGTGACCCCGCTCCGGCGTCAGCGGGGGCTACAAAAGCAGATCTGAAGATGGATCAACAATGCACCTGGAAGGCATTCCCAATGCCAGCCATCACACCAGCACCCCGGCTCAAATCCCCAGGCTCTCGCTGCCCCGAGAAGCTGTTTGCGAAGGCCGGGACAAGTGCGGAGGCAGGCGCTGGATGGAGACAGGAGAGGGGGGCAGGCATCCTCGCTGTGGTCCAGCGACCCGGTCCGCGGTGCTCGCTGGTCCTGATGCACGGCCCTTGCTCTGGCGGCGGGCTCCCCCCCTGCGCGCCCGGCGCCCGCCTTGCCTGGAATCCCGCTGACGTGGCTCCCCCGGGTCGGCCGGGCGAGGCGCGGAGCAGAGCAACCCGGCGACTGAGCGACGAAATGCAAATCGCCGAGTCTCCGCGCTCCCTTTCCGGCGCGGATCCCATCTGCATCTCATTCCCGGGACCTGGGGCTCCTCCAGGTCTCATTTAGTGGATTCTGTCAGCCAGGCGCCTCCTTGGCGACCGCGCCGGCTTGTCTCTTACATCTATCACACCTGCGCTGTGACAATGTAATTTTTATCTCCGGTTGTTTATTTCTCAGATGGAACTACTTGTAAATCCTGAGAAGAATATATATCCCGCCTGTGACAGAACCAGCACAAGACGATTAATCTGCCCTTTTAAGACTGGAATGCAAAGCTGTGCAATGTCACTCCTCGAATGCGGCGTGCTGCGCACCGGGCCCAGCCCCGCTGGCAGCGACACCGGCGCCAGCCCCTCCGGGGTCCCGCCGTGCCACCGCCGGGACGATTTCCAGCCGCTTCCTGCTGCTCCGTGAGAGGCGTCCTGGAGGGCAGCACGCAGGCATCATGTGCGACCCCGGGGAGGACCGGCCCTGCGCGTGCTCGGGGACACAGATGCAAGGCAAGAGGTCCAGGTCTTGGCTCTGCCTGGCGGTGCCCGTGTCGCCAGTGCAGGAGGGTTCCCATCCAGCGGAAATGGCTCTCCGGCACCCCGATCCTCATCCCTGTGGCAGGAGCTGTGGAAGACCCTGGCTGGGACACCACGGTACTCCAGTACACGGTACTCCCTTAGGCCCTAGCTCACGAGGGTTACACCGTGCTGCGGTCTGCACCGGCTGGCTTTCACCGGGGGCAGCACCCCTGCTTCCTGCTAGCCTGGCCTGGGCACAACGACACCGCGGCGCGCTCGGTGGGGCAGACGTGTGCGAGGTGGAAGAGAGACGGGCCCCGAGCCTGGAACCCTTTACACGGAGACCAGCTCGGCAGCGGGGGTGACACGAGGTGGCTCGGTCCCCGTGGACTCCCCTTTCACCGGCTCACGCACATCAGGGCCGCTCCCAGCCGCAGCGTTGCACCACCCTGCCAACAGGCAGCTTTGCCGGCAGCTCTGGGCTTTCTGCTTCCCTCCAGCGACAGGGTTTGCCCACGAGCTTGCAGCACAACAGCCTGGCACTGGGTCTGTGATGCCCGGGGTGCGTGAGGTGAGACCAGGCCAGCGACAGGAGCTCCTGGCAGGGACCTCTCCAGCCACGTAGCCCATCTCCTCATTCTCCTTCACAACTGCCAGGGCAGGACTGTTCCCTACGGCCAAGAGGCTCTCGCCACTTCCCTTTGGCGATGACGCGAGCCCAGCGACTCCTTGCCAGGGTTTCTCCCGACGCCGCGCTGAAGCGTCTTCTTTCTGAATCCCATCCCACTGCGCAGCTACTTCCCCGCCCGCACCTCCCCTCCAAAGTCCTTTCTTTCCTCACCGTGAGCCCTTGCCTGTGTGTGGTACATGGCCTGCCCACGTGAAAGGAGTCTGGAGCCCTTTCCACACCTAACCAGTGGCCCCATTGACTTCAAAGGATGTGTGCTATGAGTAGCTCTCCAAGAAGCATACGTCTAACTCGCCCCTGGCATGGACAAGTGCAGTTTGGGCCATCGCAGCAGCGGGGCCGCTCCACGTCCCCACCAGCGCGGTCCCGTGAAAGCCTGGCAGAGGCTTTGCACCTCGGGGTGGCATCCCTGGGTGTGGAGGGCGCTGGCCGGAGAACCGCAGCGCCAGCAGCCGAGTGCTGTGGCAAAGCAGGCGTGCGGTGGGCTTGCACACCTTCTGCTGGCTCTCCCCGTTGGGTTTGCAGCATGGCGAGGCTAAGGGCAGGGGCTGAATCTGCTGTGCATCCCCCTGGGCTGCAGCGGGAAGGCACCAGCTTCCCAAGGTCGTGGTGCCCTCCAGACTCACACCACGAGCAGCAGCTGGGGCTGACTTAGTGAAGTGACTTCAGGGCACCGCGGGGCCCTCCTCCTTGGGGGACTTAGTGACCTTCAGGGCACCGCAGGGCCCTCCTCCTTGGGGGACTTGCTGGTGCTGGCGCTGGCACTGTCCTTTCCAAGAGACGGTCTGGGAAGGGAGGAGATGATGCATCTGGCTTGCTGCTGCTGGTGCTGGGGAGCGTGGGGGCTCTCCTCGTGAGCACAGCCGAGCTGCGGCGGCCAGTCCCCGCTCTCCCGTTCAGGAGGTTTATGCAAATGAGGATTTTGACTTCCTTTCTGCTCCTGGTCTGTGGTGCCCCAGATACCAAAAGTGCTGAAGAGAGACATTTGTACGAGGTCTTGCAGTACATGAACACCAGCCATCTGCGCGGGTGCCGGGGGGGCCGGGAGACAAGGCCTGGGAGGAGGAGAGGGCGAGCGAGAGGCAAAGGGACCCGGCGTGGGGAGGCGTGGGGAGGCGGGGGTCACGGACACGGAGCTGCCGCCCCAGGGGGGCAAGGCAGGAAGGCTGCTCCATCTCTTCCCGCTTCCTTTCACACTTCTGATGCCTCTGAAATGTGCTAATGGGCTGGCTGCGGGAGGGACCGGGCTGCCAGGCAGAGGCAGAGGCAGAGGCAGGGCCGTCCCCAGGCTGATCCAGCGCTGGCTGCCTGCGCCAGCCTTCGAGAAGGGCCCGGGCCGCCAGCGAGGCTGGAGAAGGCAGGACGAGGAGCGTTGAGTAAATCTTCATTATGCAGAAACCTGCAGCCTTATAAGCAGCTCCTCCCGTGACATAAAGCCGCTTATTTACAACCCCCTACTCCAGCGCATCTGGGAAGCGAAGCGCGTCATTTTCCAGAGAGCACAATGCTGCATATTTCAGCGTCTTCTGAATTTTTTAGGTTTCCCTGAACTGTGCTAATGGGTTGGTGGTGGGGGGAGGCAGACGAGGGAGCAGCCCATTACCCAGCCTCCTCTGCTGTGGGCAGAAACCGCTCTCTGACGCGCAGCCCTCACTGCATTGCTGCTCTTAAAATATTCAGTGCTGTTGGCCACCGATTTCACAGCAGGTCAAAGCATGCCGAGTTAGCAAGAGGAGGCAAAGTGTGACAGTGAGATTAAACCCAGCCCAGCAGGGCCTGGCAGCATGCAGGAGCCGCACAGCCTCTGCCTCCCAGGGCGCGGGTGCGGGCGTGGGCGCGGGACGGAGAGATTAGTTGGAGGGGGCTGAGACCGGGAGGGCAGGCGGCACAGGCTGGCGCCCGGAGTCACCCACCTGGAACTGACCCCAGGATCCTGGCCGGCTCGCTCGGGCCCTTCCTGCTCCCAGCCTACGAGCTACACCGCCTGGGTGGTGCAATGCTGGCAGGGCTGTGGCCCGTGCTGCAAAGGCTGAGGGCCTCTCGCCACGTTTCCCCCTTTGCGGCGCGGTGGTAGCACTGCTCTCCCAGGACTCCCTCCCCGAGGGCTGCCCCAGCTCCGTGGCCAGCGGCAGGGCACGAGAGCGGAGACTGCCACGTCCCTCGGCAATGGCAACGGTAATCCTCAGCCCTCCTCTACCCTGACACGCTGCCTTTCCAAAGCGTTGCACAAACACAGCTAATGCTAATGATGAAGTGGTGGATTTACGCACTGAGAGCCGCGGCTGGACTCCACACCAGAGGGGATTACGGACTTGGATTTCGTAATTCTATCGCAGGCCCAGATTTCGTCCTGAGAGCATCAGCTCGTCTGTGGCCTTGCAGGAAACAGTCACGGCCAAAAGGAAAGGTGAAGGAAAAGGGAGGAATGTGTGTCGCCAATGACGGACAGCAAGAGGTGCAGAGAGCGTAGCACCCACGCACGGGCAAAATCCCACCGGGCCTGCTCACCCAGCACGGGCAAACCCACGGAGCCCGCACGGACGTTTCACGGCGGCCGTCTGGGTGCGTGCCTTGGGGGCAGAGGGTGCTTCCAGAGCCCCGGAGGAGCGTGGTGCGCTCTGGCTGCTGTCTTCCCGTCTGCATGGGGGCTTTGTCCTAATTACGCTGGATGCACGAACCAACGCAGGGAGCTCCTGCGCTGCCCGGCACATCCGCGAAGGCTGCACGACTCCAGCGGTCGGTGGACCAGCTCGGAGGGCACTGCAGTAACGCAGCATGGAGGAGACAGGGGCCTGGGCACGGAGCAGACCAGCGTCTAAGAGGCGGCACCATGCCCTTGCTAAGGGCTGGCAGAACTGGACACCAGGTGTCCGTGGAAAGGCCAAAGGCACCCGGGTTTCAATACGGCTTCTGGACTTCCAGAACAGTGACCGTAGTCAGACAATTGCCCTCCCGCTGGTGCTGGGAACTGGAGCTGGGCACCTGCCTCAGCAAAGACGGAGCACCTCCATTCTCACTGAAACCTGCCATCTCTCACTGCCTGTACACACGGCTTCTTTACCAGCTCCCTGTTAGCACAGCGTAACAGCAGAAAGTCGACAGATGGATTCGTCATGCACAGTTTCACCAGTTCCTTTTCTTAGCATGCACGCGTTGTTAGTTTTATGAAGCGGGTTCTTTCCAAGGGAGCTGTTGCAAGTGGCTGGGGACTTTGCCCTCACCCTTAGTCTAACTAGGGTCAATTCTTGGGGCAGAATTGCCCTCTGAGGATAAGATGCTGATATTTTGTGAGATTCCTGATAGACGAGTCGTCTGCATGTCATTTGGCCGTTTCTGCTCAAGGATGGGTGTATTCGATGTAAAACAAAACAAGTTACCCCAAGAAAACACCCAAATGCCACGTCGCTGCCTTCTCCTCCCCAAAGCGTGCTTCCATTAGCAGAGGTGACTGCACATGCGAGGAAAATGCAAGTGTCAGGTCTGTGGGCAGTAAGGAAGGGGATCACAGCTATCCCTCTGCATGGGTATTTGTGCCAGAAGTGTTTGCGTGGCTGCTTTAACTCTCCCGGTGGCATAGGGACCCTTCACCCTGGAGAGCGGGACCGGTGTCCTGTGGCTTGGGGGAGAGTACGGCTTTGTGTGTCACACTGTCCGGCACGCGGGCCCCTGAGGAACGACCCCCATAACAGCGAGGGCAGATTCACCTGCTGGCAGGGGCTGCTTTCCTCTTGCTCCTGCCCGTGAGAGTGCTGGCGCGTGGGCTGATAGATAAATGTTATGGTCCCTAATGCTTTTTCATCCTGGCTAATGCAATGGCATTATCCACTTAGATGTATAATCCTTTCAGGAGCCCCACTAATCTCTTGGCCTCCCTGCTATCTTGTGGCAGTGAGTTCCATGGGCAACTGATGCATTGCGGTTAAACAGGCGGCACAGATAGCGATTAATGAACGAGATATTTCAGGCTCCAGCTCCCGTGGATAATGTGCAAGCATCCACAGGCAGGACTGTATTGGCACAAGTCATTCACTGAATAACAAATGCACTCGTAAAACTCCTAGTCTGTTTGTGGATAATTCATGAACAGAGAAAGGGGCTACATTACTTGAATAAACTATTAGCTGTGAATAGTTCCCACAAGCCCTTCTCAAGACTCGGTTTCAGGCTGCGGTGCCGAGGGAGTCTCTGGAACTGGCACTCCTGCTCCGGAAAGCCCAGCCCTGAATTGAGTCCTATCCACATGGGCTCGGTTAAATGGCTTGCGTTTCTGGTGTTATTGTTTCTTCCCCTGGAAGTGCAGTCTATCATCTCCTACCAAAATGAGAGAATATATTCCTCACACCGAAGCTGCCTCATTCTTACCTGGAAGAGAGCGAGCGAGAGAAAGGGAGAGTGAGCGCTGGAGGAAGGAGGAGGAAAATCATATGTTATTTTTAAAAGGCATTTTGAGTGAATGTTGAATAGGGTTTGGGAAAATTGCCTTAAAGGCTTGTTCTCGGCAGGGATGTCGCTTTTCATGGAGCCCAAGTATTTTGAAACTTAATTGCACATTTGCACGGGCTAGTGTTTTTATTTCTCTCAGGTCTCTGAGGTGGTCTTTGAAGATTGCTGTCTCTCCATAATGGTTTTCTTTATCTCAAATAAATTCTGCACACCTGCGAGGAGGAGCTGCTTGAAAGAAATGATGTCGAAATTGGCTCTCGATTTAATAAATCTGCAAATGGAGCAGGAACGCAGGGAGACGATGTGACTGATGGGGCTTGTTACTCTTTTCTCCTCTCCCCCCACTCCTCTTCCATCCTCCTCTCCCTGTCAGATTAGCTCGGCTTAACCCTCTCCCCCACCAGGAGGGAGCCCCGACGTGGGCTGACCCCTGCCGGAGTCGCAGGCGATAGCACCGGAGACCTGCAGCCCCCTGTCTCTCGGGGCTGGCTCTCAGCCTCTCCTCTCCCCGCTTGCTCTCCCGAGAAGCTTTCTGTTGGAGGCTGCAGGTGATGTGATTAAATAGTCACCGGCCCTTTGACAGCCCTGGCATCGTAGGAGCTGAATGCACTCTTCCTGCAGGCGCCCTCCCCGCCGGGGCTGCCTTCTCGGCCTGGCCAAGGAGGTCTCCGAACGCTCCTACTTATCCGGATTTGCAACTGATGCTCTTCCTCCCCACAAAGACGCTGCTCAGCTTCCCCCCCGTGTCCTCGTGCCTGAGGGCAGGCATGGGCCCATTGCACGGACGCAACGGGGCTCAGTGCAGAGCCGGGCTCCAGTCCTGGCTCACACTCGCTGCGTGTGCGAGACTGGGCGAGGCCCAGGCCATCTCTTCCAGATACAGCCAGTCAGGTCAATGGCATCTGCCCCTGCCTGGGAAGGACCTGGAGGTCATTACAGGGCAGCAGTAGGTGAGAGGGAGCCAGGCGTGGGCTCAGGGCTCCTGGAGCAGCGGGGCCCCAGGGACAGCTTGGCACCTGCTTCACGAGAAGGGGAGAGCCGCAAACGCTCCCAGCCCGGTAACAAAGTCCCAGCCCAGCCCAGAGACCCCAGCAGCCCCTGGGAGTCACCCTCGGGCTCCCTGGCCCTATTACACAGCTGCATCCCTGCCTGCACTCTTCCCCCATCTAAATTAGGAAACACCTAAACCTCTGATTTTCACTTAGTGCCACGTGAAGGCCAAAAGTAGCAAGCAGACAGCAACAAACGGCACGGCAGGGGGACTGGGAGCTGGCAGTGGGTCTCCTTGCCCACCGCAGCGGTCACCAACTGCACTGCAAAGGGGGGAGAGCCCTCCGCCCCGCTCCCTCCCCATCATCCCGCAGCCGTCCTTTCCACTCGGGCAGGTGCAAAGCTGTGACTCCCCGTTCTTTGCACCTTGTGTCTTCATTTACAGCTGTGCTAAGTGGGTGTAATGTGCTGCCATCGGTGTGAGCCAGCAAAGAAGGCGGAGGGGGCACAGCTGCACGTTCCCTTTGCACAGGCGCAAACGCCGGCAGAAGGTACCAGACAGCGCAGAAGCAGAACCGCTGGGGGCGGATGGCTGGCTCCGTGCCAGCAGCCTCGACCGCGTGCGGAGCCAGTGCCCGCAGCTCAGGCGGGCCCTACCCGCAATCGAGAAGCCGGCCCTGATGCAGCCCCACCCCTGCCACTGCACCGGCGCTAGCCCCCGGGCCTCGGCCAGGGAGAGCAGCCCTGGGTACGGCAGGGTTAATGAGCACCTAGAAGGGTAGGGCTGGAAGAGCCCCCCAGGCAACCCAGCCCCGTGCCCTGTGCGTACAGGCAAACAGCCACCCGGAGACCCCACAACTGTGCACACGCCTGAGACACAAGGCACCCACGAAAAGAAAGCAAAGAAACCCCCTGTATCATGCTGCAGGCCAACAGCCGGGCAGAGAGGGCACCTGCTGCGGCACGGACGTGACCGGGTGAGCCTTGGAAAAGGACCTCAGGCCAAGCTGCAGAGGAGAGCGCCCCCACCCCTCCAAGTCTGCACCAATCTGACCCCCCGACAAGCTCCTTTTTGACCCAAACCTGTGGGTCCTGAGCAAAAGAGCACGGGACTCTCCAGACAGGTCCCAGGAGGTTAGGAGCGCGAGTAGGAGCATCGGTGCCTCCAGTGCAGTTCTCAGCTCTCCTGGGGCCAATGCCCAGCGCTTCAGAGGGAGCCGAAACCGCCACCGACCAGCCAACGCACCCCGGAGCCGGCAGCACCCTCCTAGCCCGTGCGGGCGACCAGCAGCTCTGCCACGAGGCTGCCAGATGCGCCAAGACAGAGTTCCCCTTCGCCCCGCCGTGGGGACAGTAAAACCTGAACGCGCGTCTCAGCGAAGCAGGTCGCGGAGCCAAGACCAGCCCTGAGCCGGCGCCTTCTCGCGCCCATCACCTTGCTGAGCTCTGCCTCCAAGCAAGGCAGGCTCCCTGCCCCGTGTCCTACACCCAGCCCGAACTCCAGCCCTGCCTGAGAAACCTCCTAATTTCCTGTCTCAATTTGACCGTGACCAGGTTGTAGACATTTGATCTCGACTACTACTGTTCCTTCCCTGCCCTGATATTAACCCTGCAGATCTAGTTGTAAAATAATTACTGATACGTCCCCTCTCAGCCTACATTTTGCTTAGCAAAATGAGCCCGTTTCTTTCTTCCTGTCTCGCAAGACAGGGTCTCCTTTCCCTTAGCCGCCCTGGTTGCCCTGTTTTGGACCTGTTTGATTTTCGATTAATCTTCTCTGAATAGCAGGGACCAGAACCAGGCACGATATCCTACGCGGGTCTGATCCAGTGTATTAGTGCTGAATATATGCGCTGGCGGAGACTCGCCCACTCTCCAGCCTCTTCCTCGTGTCGGACCTCCAACTCAATTTGCGCCGGGCTAGACCTTGACCAGGCAGCTCGAGGCAAAACGGATGTGTGCTTCACATAAACAACAGCCCTGATGCAGCTCCACCAGTGCAAATTTCTCTAATGTATGCAGGGCTGCAGACCGAGCGCCCAGACGCCTCCTGTCAGCAAAGTGTTACTCAGAGACAAATCCATGTGTTCCTCAGATACAACGCGCTCCCGGAGTGGAGAGCTGCCTTTAAAAGAGCATTTAAAGGTCTGTCATGAAATGTGAAATCCTATTTCTGCTCCGCTGTTGCAGCCGCCCGAGTCGGCGATGGAGGCTGCGCCGCGCGCCAAATTCCAGCCGCTCCAGCGCTCGCTCTTTACAGCCCTGCTTTGGCATCTGCTCCCAAAGAAGCGTGATGTCCTTGCGATGTAATTTTCTTTCCTTGTTTTAAAGCCTGTTTGCTGGGGAAGGTTCAGGGGAGAACTGTGAGGCTCCTGAAGGAGTCTGGAGCGCGCGGAGCTGTTTCGGGCTCGGGGATGTAATGGAATGGAGTTTGCAGCATGTTGGTTGCTAATACAGTTACTCTTGAAGGCGCCTGCAGCCTGCTGCTTCTTGCTGTTTTCCAGCAGCGGCGGTTTATCCTGCTAAGCTAAGCCATGCTGTGGATATCCGGTTCACCAGGGTATATGTTTAGCTAGCTCTCCATTTGAGAAGCAGGGCAAAGTATCAGAGAAATGCCTGCAGCAGAATTCAGTCACTCTATGGTGTGCCACTGCAGCGAGAAGAAACAAATCCCTTTATGATATGGCCAAAGCAGGCTCAAGGCAGTCCCAGCTGTCAGAGGGAGAGAAATGGACAGGCACAGAAGTACATAGACAGGTTAATGGCAGCTGCAGATGCACCGTAGTGCACAATTGGATTTTGTCTTCTCTACCTGGAGGGATCGGGATCTCGTCCGTCCGCGCTCTGGAGCGCTCAGTAGGCCTTTGCAGCGACGGGGCCGGAGCGGCTGGAGAAAGCAACAACTGTATGCAATGGCCAAGCCAGGCGCGCCTTTCCAGAGAGGCTGGACGTGGAGAAGCGATCCCGCGCATTTCGAGTCGCTTGGTTTAAGGCTCTGAAACTCTGGCGGTTTTACTCCCTGCCTGGGTTTTGTCCCATTTTCTTTTGTGGCACTAGTGACTTTGTGCTGTGGAGGCACCGGCCAGCCCAGCCTAGCTCACACTTCTCTCCTCCGAGCCCCGCGTCTCAGGGCCCGCCTGCACCACCTCCCCATGCACCTTGGAGCAGTGCCGCGTCCCGGGAATGAGAGCGCCGCTCCGGCCGCAGCGACGCCGTCTCATTCTGGGAACTGGCGCGCGTGGGGCAGGACCGAGCCGGGGCACCTCCCGCGGCACCAGCCTCGGGGCGCGAGGGCTCGTGAGAGCGCGCGGTGGCCCTGAGACGTGCTGCTCTTGCTCTCCTCTCCCGGGAGCCAGCAGCAATTGGCCACTCCACCGTCTCTGTTTCTTTCTCGTTCCCACTTCATGGTCTTAACCAAAACCCTCCACTCCCAGACTTGTAATTGTAGGGCTGCTGGCCTTGTAAACACTTTCATACGAAGCAATAGCCCTCTTTTTTCCTTTTCTGTCTCTCTGAATTGATTGTCTCCATTCATACTTATCTACCTAAGTATCTGTCAAAGTTTTTATACAATGCTCATCACCATGGTATCTGAACACCTTGCAAGAGTGAAAAAGAAAGTTGCCATTATAAAAATCCTCCCAGGATTTAGCTGCGTTCGCCGGATCATAATGTCAGTTAGCAAACAGTACTTCATGTTGTTCTTGCTTTCTTCCTCGTGCACCTCAGATTTCCGTAAAAAACACTTGGGTGCATTAAGACTCTTCTTAAAATCTTCATGTTGTTTACTATAGCACCCTTCTCTGCCTGCTCTGCATCCCGGGGCACACCCGAGCGATTCATGCGAGCAGACGGCGTCCTTCCGCCCCCTTCCTGGGCAGCCGGGCCGCGCCATGCCGTGCCGTGCCGCGTGCAGGAGCCCAGGGCACCCACGCGTGTCCGTGGAGGCCACCTCCTGCCCGCGCCAGTCCCTTGCTCCGCAAGCCGGCCCCTCTCTCTGTTTCCCAAGGACACCGGTGGACAAAACACAGCCTTTTCCTGGTATTATTAGTAAAGTATCAGTTCAGCGCTCGGCTCCATTAAATCATCTCCATTTATTATCAATAAGAGAGGCTGGAAGGAGAGAATTGATTGGGAAGGCTGCTCCACAGTCGGTGTCTACGTATCGATAATGACAGTTATTCTCACTGTCTGTGACATCATCTCTACCCTCGTGATTGAATTATGGGTTTATAATCTGCCTCCTGTCTGTCTCTTCCAATGATGCGGCTTTGGTCCATGCTGTGTGCGAGGCTCGGATGGTGAACTCGAGCTGCCTTAATTTAATAAGTAGCAGGCAGATAACAGACTCGGATAGCCGTGGGATCTCTGGCCTCTCTCTCCAGCCAGCAACCTACTGATTTCGGGTTGGGTGCTGGGAGGATAACCTCCATCTCTGTGCTTGTGCATGCTGGTCGTGCTCTCGGGTCCGCGGTGGGGCTCCGCTCGATCCCTTCTGAAAGGCTTCTGCTGCGGCTTTTCAACCCCTATCAGCACCGAACATGCTCAGAGAGTGACCTGCGTGTCAGTATTCGCCATGCCAGACCAGAACACGCGTGTTTACAATAGCTACATCTGATGCAGGGCTCGTTTCCGCCCGGCAAGGGCTGAGCTTACAGCCTCGCCTCTGCCGTGGGATTTCAGTGGCCCACGGGCAGCCCTGTCTGGCCTGTCACCGGCGGTGGAAGGACATGCAACATGGCAGCAGCTGTGTTTGATCTGATGCTTTCTCGCGCCAACGTACGAGACGTTGCAATTAGCAAAGGGCTCACGCATACGGAGGTTCAGTGGGAAGAGAGAGGCTCCAAATGAAGCCTGAAAGGTTATTCCAATAAGAGGCAGTCCACTTCGCAGCTGAGACCAGTTCCTTGGGAGTCTCGTGGACGAGACGGGGGTGCGCACACAGTTCGGCATGTGCTGAGAGGGGGCGAGTGGAAGCAGGCAGCTCAGCTGAGGAAGCTTCCTGGTTTTCAATGCATCTGACACCAGGGCTGCCGCTCCAGACTGCTTCCACGAAGGGGCTGCTCCGTGTCCTTCCAGAGACGCTGATGGCTTCAGAGCATTTTGCAACCGCTGCTTTGTAACCGCACCAGAATCAAACACGCCTGATAAGAGCAGCTCAATATTTACTGGAGTGAAGCATATCACAGGGGAATCAAAGCACAAGGGGGACAGGGCCCCGGCGCGCCGCAATGTGTACCGACTCTGCGAGCACGGGAGGGTGTTTGCACAAGCACAAAAGCACCGCGCGGAGATGGGTGAACCCTGCACTCCACCGCTTTCCCGGGAAGCAGTCACTGCTGCCTTCCCAGACTGCTAGCATGACACAGGCTTTGGCAAACTCATTCTGTGGATTATAAGATGTGAAATGAGTTCTGTGGCATCCGTGAACCCCAGAGGTTCCTAGATTGTTTGCTAGATGACTTAATAAAAAAATATATATATATTTATTCTGCAAATCAGGCAAGAGGCTTGTGCAGGGAGGCTTTACAGAAACTTCTTTTCTGAAAACAATTCTGGTTTTTCAATGGATCCTTGTAGTGTGGAGAATCTGTTGTGAGTCAGAGCAAGAAATTATAGGAGGGAGGGAACAGCTCCTCCAGTCCTGGCCTCTCCAGGTAGGAGCAGAGCTGGCATTGGCTCTGCCAGCAATAGCTTTCCCCAGCACAGGGCCCAGCAGGGACGGGGTAAGGGTCCGTGGAAAGATGCTTCATTTTCAGAGGAAGAGACCAAGCTTTGGAAAGCCAACGTGGTCAGTGGGGGTGCCCCGAAGGTCTCCCCAGGAGATGCACGTGCTCCTGTTCCCGTGCCCGAGCCACGCCAGGGTGTTGCTGTCAGCCCCCCGTGGCTCTCTGTGGGTAGCTGAAAACTACCGACTGCCTTTCGTAGATTAGCGGGTAACATTTAGCGGTGGGATCTATTCACATTGATTTGGGGGGAAAGCACTTGTTAACGTCCAGGTCTGCTCAGCGTCAGAGAGATGGGAAGTCTGCTTCTCTAAGCCAGAGCCAGAGGAGGCCCCACCGACAGCCTTTGGGGGCTAATGGATCTGTGTGTTTAACAACATCCTGAGTCTGCACAGCAGCAATGAAGAGCGATTTATTTTCTCCAGGAAGGAAGGAGGTTTGGCTAATTAGGAAGTAATGAAGGCCCTGTAAAAACAGCTATTGATGAAGAGCCAGTCAGGGAGCACTCGGGAAATGTGAGCAGACACAAATCAGCGGGGCGGGGGGCAGGACGCGTCCCCCCATAGCAGGGAACTGGCTGAGCCGCCGTGCGTGGCTGCAGGGGCTGCCGCGCGCGCTTGGGGTCCCAGCTGCTGCGCGAGGGCCTGGGTGTCCAGCACGCAGGGCGGGATCGGGGCCCTGTGAATGATCTCTGCGGCGTCCACGTGCAGCGGGTGAAGGGCATCCTTGCCCCTTGACATAGGATAAGGCTGATCTCCAGCGCGTCCTGGCTGTGCAGAGCACTGGCGAACCCCTGCAGAAGGGCAGAAGGGAGCAGTGCAAAAGCACGGGTCGGAGGCACCTGCCAGCCATGCGACTCCCAGCCTCTCGCCTCTCTCATTTGGGCGCCATGAGAAATGGTGCAGGGACGCTAGCTGCAGAAGAGCTTGTCGCCTCTCCACTCCCAGCCCCTCTCGCCAAGGCTGTTTATAAGCAGTAGTGTTTAAATGCCTTTTATGTGGTGACTCAAATGATGAAAGGCCCAAAAATGGGACTAACAAAGACGAGTTGTACTTCAGAATAAAATACCATGAAAGCGGCAGATGCTGTCGTAAGAATAAATTGTATCAACAATGATCAGATGGGGAGTGAAAAGTCAGAATGGAGCTGTTCCCTCTTTCCTGTTTCCAGCAGCAATGTCTGGGTCCATGAATCCAGCCAAAATCAGGTAGGAAGAAAGGCTTGTCTGACAAGGCTTTTCAAAGCTTCCCGGGAGCCTCTGGAGATGATGTGGCCACTTGGACAGGAAAACGGAGCCCCTCAGTTTTAATGAGCTTTTCAGCTCCTTTCCTTTTCCCTTTTGCCAGGATTTTTCCTTTAAATAAAACTATTTATTCTGTTTTTAACTCTGCAAAACGGGCATTTAAGCCACCGGGCGAGGAGTCCAGGGCTCAAATGCTGCTGTCACTGGGATGATTCAGATTCGTTGCGGGTTGCCATGAACGTGTTTGGGCTGCAGCTGGTGCTAGACAGGAGCTGCTGGGCCTGAGATCTGCTCTGGACTCTGCTCCACAAGCCTCGCGCACGCAGCCAGGCGCGCGAGTCTCGTCCAGGCGGCTGGCATTAGCGATCAGGACCGCAGCGGGAAAGGCAGTAGGCCTGGCAGGAGGGAGGGGCAGATCCGCACCTGGCCGCCTCTTGCAGACCGCTCGGCAGGACCGTCCATCCGGGGGCCTGGGGAAGGAAGGCCGCTGGCACAGGGAGGTGGAGCCCTGGGCTAGGCAGCAGTTTGGGAAGCAGGAGAGATGAACGTCCGTGTCAGGCACCTGCCTGCATATCCCTCGGCAGATGCATTGCTCCTGAAATGGCATGCTCCTTTTCCAGGTGGGTTTTGCATGGCTGTATGCTCTCACTTGGACTGCTTGCCTCTGTCTCTGGGGAGAAACCCTGCCACTGAAGACGAAGGTAGGCAAGGGCAGACGTGAGACAGGCTGGGTCTCCTCCCGCAACTCGACTGCAGCAGGGACCTGCGCAGCGTGCAGGTGTTTCCTGATGGGATCCTTTCCCCACGCACAAGTGCATGCACACACCTTTTGTTCACTGAGTGCAGCTGGCAAGTCTTATTGCATTCCCGATTTCCTGGCGGAGGGCACATCAGTCCCGCAGTCAGGAGCTGCTGGAGAAATTGATTTGAGAGGGGCTGATGTCTGAACTCAACATCTCTTGCTAAAGCAGTCAGACACTGGCGTGCTTGGCTTTACACCAATGCCAGGTCTCTGTGTGCCTTGTACTCACTCCCATTACCTAGTGAAGAAGGGAACACAGCAGGATTATAATGGTGTGGTGAGAAACAGACTCAGATGAACGTGAAGAAAAGGGACTGGAGTCACGTGAATGATCTCCGTGGCCTTGCTGGAGGGTACGCAGCATCCATCGGCAGGGCCCGCGGCAGGAGTCAGGGGCCAGGAGCTGGAAGGTGGGGGCCGGGGAGCCGCAGTCAGAGGAACGAGGAGCCGCTGCGCACCTGTTACAACTCTGTCCAGCAGAGCTTTAAATTGCAGGCACCGCGCTCCCCTCCACCCCCAGCTCCTTTCAATCTCGGCTCGGCTGTTCTGATCTAGGCCAACGCAGCATTAATAGGAGTCATCAATCCAGGCTTCGGTGGTGACCACAAGGTCACAGCCACTTCTAGCAGCGCCTTCGTTTGTGTACAGACACTTCGGTCCATTAGTACTTTTCTTAACCTTCTACTTTTGTTTCACAGCAACAGTATCTCCTGCCTCGCAAAGTGCATGGCAGAGCACGTGGGCTGGGAGAAAGCTCCCGTTTCCCTCCTTTTGAAAACTGCCTACAACTCTCCAAAGGCCTTGAATCCCAGGGTCAATACCCTTAAGCAGCTGCTGCCAGCCCCACACCAATTCTCCTGCACCGGATACAGCAGTGAGGCCACCGTTGCTCATGCCAGCCCAGTGCCCATCAGTCGGTGCCCAGGGCCAAGCACATTTGCAGTTCCCTTCCCAGGTCCCCAACACTGCCCTCCATCACACCAGGTCTCCCCAATCTGCACTCTGCAT
Source organism: Alligator sinensis (assembly GCF_000455745.1). Classification (NCBI taxonomy): domain Eukaryota; kingdom Metazoa; phylum Chordata; order Crocodylia; family Alligatoridae; genus Alligator; species Alligator sinensis. The sequence goes on from NW_005842591.1 coordinate 700,082, forward strand.
GTAGCTTCGCAGCGCCGTATCCCCACTGCTCGCCAGAGGAAACCCATCAGGGAAGCAGCCGAGCGCCCGCGGCCCGCGGCCCGCGGGAAGGGCTTTGGCAGGGCTGAGCGTGGCAGGGCCGCTATTTCCCAGGCACGGCTACAAGGTGCTCTCGGCACCCAACAGTTCCCAGCCCGCCAGAAAGGGCAAGGGATTTTGAAGCCCAGGAAGAGGCGGGTTTTATTCTGTGCAGTAGTAATGTGCGCGCATAAGACGCAGAGGACACACCACGCATCAGCGAGGGCATCCCTGTAGAAGGAGACAACGCGGTCCATCCAGCCTGTGGGTTTCCTTCGAGCCGCAGCAGGAAGCCAGGCAAGAGAGGGAGGGGAAGGTCAATGCCGAGGCCTAGAGGGAGGCTGAGCAGATTTCAGGGTAATGCTGTTTTCTTGATTCTGACAAGGGAAAGGCTAATCTGCATCATTGACATCGCACAACCACTTCACTGCCACCTCGCGCTGCCGGAGGGACGCCAGCCACAAGGACAGCCCAGCCCGCGAGTCCGCGGGCAGCGCTCAGAGCAAGGCACCATTGCTGCCTTGCTGGACAGAGTGGAGAAACCCGGGACCAGAGCGCAACGTGGCAGTGACGCCTGCCCGTGTCTGCAGGCAGCCTGAACCAGCAGCTCTGAGAGAGGAACGGCCGCGGTCGACTCGACGAGCTGTGCACCCTGAAACCCAGCGCCGGCAGCGCACGTCCGCTCGTTAGCCATTTTGCTACTGATCCTTTTGACAGAAACAGCCCCGCCTGTGCTCATCCCGCACTGCCCGCCAAGACCCTCCGCACCAAAACCCCGGCTGCCAACCACCGCTGCTCCCCGAGAACCTGCGGAGCCAATTCTGCATCAACACCAAAGTCTAACACACTCAGTTCAATATTAACACAGGGGCTTCTGCACTGATCTTATTAGTCGTGTTCATATTGAATTCACAGCAGCTTTGCAAAATCTCCTGGCACCCAGATTTCAGTGATTTCACAAAGGATTCAGGTCCGACTCACCACACAATACGCAGGCCTGCGTCTACACAGACACAGGCCACCTCTCGCAGCACCAAGTAATAACCATAATGATGCTAAGTGCTTATCTAGCACATCCTATCCTCACATTAGCTAATTAAGCCTACAACAGCCTTGTGAGCTGGGGACGTATTATCCCCATTCTACAGGTCACAGAAAGAACGAGGTGATAGCTATTAACATCCCTCTGCTTTGTAACACCACACTGTTATGAGGCCTGTTTCTGCTTTGAAGGAGCTGAGCACAAGGCAGGCAGAGGCCTCTCAGCAATGCCGGCTGCTGGATCACACGGCTCCTGGGCCCTCGTGGCCGCACGCCCCTTTGGAGGGAGGAAGGCAGAGCCCAGCGTGACGCTTGTCCACCTCGATGCTCTCCTTCCGCCAGAGGGAACAGGCCAGGGCTCGGTGGCAACGGGGACTGGTGCCGTGCTTCTGTCATCGGACACACACGGGGCCGGTCAGTAAAGCAGAGGGGCTGGGAGCTGGTCAAGACAGCGCAGCGTCACGGCAGAACCACACTGCGAGACATCGCTGCAGCCAGGGCACCGCAGGGCGGGTGCATGCGGAAGCAGCGTCCTCATGACCGGTTGCATCAGACAGGCCCAAATACCCTCTAAGGGCTGCCCGCCGCCTTGCCCCTGAACACCCACTACCTGATGGGGCTCAGAAAGCACGTCCCCTGGGGGCGGTCTGTCTGGGCAGATGCTCTGTGAAGCTTGTCCTGAAGCCTCTGCATTTGCCGTGGTCGCGGGGGTCCGGAGCCAGGCAGACGGCTGGTCCCAGCGGCAGGGCGACTCCTCTGCTCCCGGAGCCGGGCGCACGCCGCTGCGGGCATCTCCTCGCCTGCAGCGTGGCTCTCCGCGCTTGCACTTGCCTCTGCTCTGAAGCACTTCTCACCGAAAGGAGGACCCCCGGGGTCCCGCCCGGGGAACGAGCCGGTGAATCTGCCTCCTCCGCTTGTTAGCTCCTTCCGCACGAGACTTGCGTTCGTCCCAGATGATTTGTGTCGTTTCACCCGTCACTGTTTTGTCGCCACACCTGGGAGGCCTCAGTAGCTGGTTGCTTTGTGAAGAGAAGGATCCTTATCGCTGTTCTGCATGAACTGCTTTGCATTTCTGTGGACGGGAAGGAAAATCTCATCACCTCAGGTTGGGAGGGAGTTGAAGTCGCTGATGATTTCCCAGGAGACACAGGTGGACAGACGGTCCATTACGCTGAAGTCCCAGTGCATCTCTCTCTCCTTGGGGAGCATTACAGCTCCCGTCTCTGCGCCCTGTCCTTTCCTCCCAGCCGGGGAGGCACGCTGTCCTGCCGTGGGCCGTGCGCAGCCCCAGCTGCAGTCCACCTGTGCTGCTCCTGCACTGGCTCGAGAGGCCACAGCACCGGGCCTTTGGCGCTCCAGCTTTGGTGGCGCACCGGTCCCAGATCCTGAGCCCTGCGTCCCAGGGTCCTGCCCAGCTCGCTGCCAGGTGGAGTCCCAGCCCAGCGGGGCGCGCGGTGCCATGGCCAGGGCAGTGACAGGAGGCGCGGGCAGGGAAGCCCTGCCTGGGGCACGCTCCTGGCCGTGCTGTCCCGTCCGGGGAGAGCAGGGGACACGCTTGAGCAGTGATTTTCAACCTTTTTTCACCTGTAGACTCCTTTGGAAATTTTGAATGGAGGCGCGAGCCCCTCTGAACTGTAGGTGCGGGCATTCACATACTGTTGATTGATCGCAGTCATCTTTCGTGAACCCCTTAGACAGTCTCCGGCCCCCGGGAGTCCATGGACCATGGGGTGAAATGGGCTAGGGGATTATTCCTGGCCTCACCAGCCTGCCTCCCCGAGCAGTTGAGGCAGGACGGAGCAATCTCCCGACGGGACCCCGGGGACTCGGCACACAGCCACCGGACTTGTGCTCCCAAAGACGCCAGGAGGCCGCTGGCCGGGCGGCCCTCCGGCTTGCCATGCGCAGGGCGGGGAAGCACAGCGCGGCCGTGAACTCCCTGCAGCTCTTCTGGGGAAGGCATTCAAGGGAACCACTGGAGCAAGCAGAGATGAAGATCGGCTTCCAGCTGCACTCTGCACGCGAGCAGCAGGCCGGCGCCTCGCTGGGGAGCGGTCTCAGAGGACAGCCCCGGCTCCTGGCTTGCACGCCACCGCGCCGCCCTCGGGCCGTCAGCCCCGCCGCGAAGCCGGGCCGCAGAGCTGGTCCGCAGCAGCGGAGGCAGTCCTCCTCGCCTCGCCTCGCCTCGCCACCCAGACCGTTGTAGCAGAAAGGTAAATTCCAAAATGGGGTTAAATGAAGACAAAAGATTAGAAGAAGAAAAAACACTCTGCGTTCTCTCCGCTCCCTGCATACATTAGCACTGAAACAAGTATTTAAATTAAACGAGTTTCCATATCTGAGTTTCCAATCCCACAGTCAGTGCTGCCACCGGGCTTCTTTTTTTCTATTTACTCTAGGTTGAAGAGAGAGGGAGAGACAAAGACAGAGAGGAGCGCTAATTAAACAGGGAGCTCCACATTAGGGTACAAATCCTTTGGACCTCCAGACACCTTGTCAAGGTCTGTAGTTATTTATCATTTTGCAGGGCGGTTTGTAGCTGCTGCCGGAGCCCCCCGCACCTGGGAGGGGCTGGGAGCAGCTCTCCGGGTGGATTAGTGTGCTGGAAGCGTTATTGCTTTCCTTCACTGTGAATTCGGGAGCGATTCCCTGATGGCTGCACTCTATATAGAAGTGAATCGGTGCTAATTTGTTTTTGAGGATCACACATCCGCCAACATGAGAAAGACAATCCTGACTTTCAATGTATGCTTCCAGCCACTGTTATGGCAAACAATAGCAAATAAACAAGCCAGCCGGTCCGGACCTCCCCTGGCTATTAGGCCAGATTTGGAGAATTGCTGCCCTGCAACGGACTTTAATTTCCATCACTCATGTAAATTTATGCCACCCACTTCCAGAGCCGCGTGTTTTGCTCTTTGTCCGCAGGTCTGTAGGCACCGGGCTCTTTATATTCGCACCTTGACGATGTCAGGCGGAATTACAACTCTGCGCTCTCTCCCAGCAGTGGCCTGCCACTGCCCAGATGGGCTCACGCCACGCAAACGCTGCCGCAGCAGTGCCGCGTGCCCACAGAGCTCCCGCAGCACACGCTTCCACTGCAACGTGCTTCTCGGCCTGGAGCCGAGTCCTGGGGCGCTCTGGTCTCCCGGGACAAAGCTCCACGCAGCTGCGGGGCGCCGGCGGGAACCGGCTTGCGGCTCCCCCGCGGGCCTGTCCTGTCCACCTGTTGCTTCTCGCTTCACTTTCAGTCGTAAGCAATGAGGGGCGAGGGGGAGCCTTTGCTTCTATGGCTCGTTGGTGCAGGGCGAGTGCGGGGCAGCCCAGGTCTCCCGACGCTAGCGCCGCACAGGCAGGCCGTGGTCAGTCCCTTTGCCCTGGAAATGACCTGCTTCGCAGGCAGGGACTTTGAGCCGGGAAAGCGAGATGGCATTTTCACAGGCACTCGACCCAGCAGCTCCCTCCTCAGCTCCTCGGTGCAGCCCAGAGGAGCTGCCGAAACACAACTCGTGCTTTCTCCCAGCGGCAGGCTGCTCAGGGAGCGTGCGAGTGGAGTGACAGCAGCGGAGACGCTGAGATCCCTGTGCTTCCTGACGCCCCTCTCGCTGGCACGGAAAGCCACAGGGATTGAGTATTTGGACTGAGCGTCACAGAGGAGAGCGAGCACGAAGGCTCTCGTCGCAGCTCCCTATTCCAGGTTGCCCTTGAGCTTCCCTGCCGCTGAGACTGGGAGCGAATACATGAGCGAGCCCATCGCCCTGGGGAGACCACACACCTGGTGCAGGGCCAGCTGCCTGCCCGGCCACCTCCCCTCTTATCCATCTGCGTGGTTTGGAGGGACAGAGCCTGTAGGGAGGGCAGAGGGCCCTGCTGAAATGAAAGACAAAGCTACAGTTTCAAGCCGAGCTATTGATTTTTGCATTATTACACTAAGAAATTTATGGTCTGGTTTAGAAAGGCAATAAGAGACAGCGAGCAAGTTCCGAAAACTTCCAGGTGACCTTGGCCTTGACCTTGAGAGAGGGGGAGGAGCAGAGGAAGGCTGAACGTCCCCACGCAGGGCGAGCAAAGCCAACGCAGACCCCTAAGCCACTTGTCCTGGAGATGCTGTCCTCATTCAGGCTGGCAGAGGAGAAGGTTTTACCTCCAAGCAGGCTCTTGCCTGGCGTGGGAGTGCTGCCCGACAGCACCGAGGCTACCTAGCACCCAAGCAAAGCAATCGCCCTCCTGCTGCTCGGCAGCACGCCCCTCCTGTTGGAAGCACCGATAATGTCCTCGGAGCTCCTGGGTCTTTGTCATTTACTGCCTGCCTGCAGCACCGCTAATGCACCGCAGAAGGCTTGACTTCCGTCACTCCCAGCAGGAGCAGCCTTCTTGGCACCGGGCTCAGGGCCGTAGTTGGTACGAAGGCGACTGCTGCTGTGCGGCAGGGAGCCTGGACGCAGGCAGTACAGCTTGGAGCAAGAGAAGCTCAGGGGCGAAGGCAAAGGGCAGGAAGGATGCCAAGGGGCAGAGTGATCCGGGGCACCGGTCACTCTGCATGCATTGACCCCCAGGTGTTCGGTGCGGTGGCGGGGCTGCCCTCAGCATGGCCGGAGCAGACTTACGGCAGGCGCTACGAGTTCCTAGAGGGGTCCTGGTTGCTAAACCTCGTGTCATGATCTCAGGTTTCCTCCTGACTTCTTAGGGGGTGCTTTCCAAGTGCGTTGTTTTGCACATGTTCCTTCCAAAAGTCTCGTACGGCGTCCTTCCTGCTGCGTTCCCTTGCGATCCACTGCGTCTGGGAAGGGAATTCCCATTTTTAGAGGGGGGACAGGGGCATAAATTAGGCCAATAGCCAGACATGCGCAGTTCCGAGTAGCAGGTAAAAAGCATCCTCCTGTTCCTCCGCCCCCGCACCCCAAAATAACCCTGACATCATGCTCCATGCCAGAGCTGCGTGGAGCCAGTGGCCTCCAAGTTCGTCTTCTACCTTTGAGGTCACAATTGCCATTAAATCACAGCTTGCCTAACCAAATTATACAACAACGAAATTATCTCCGATGATTTTTATGTTGCTGAAATGTTCCAGAACCGCCAGGGTGATTACGGGGGGATTGGAAGCAGCTGTCACTCCATCAGAAACCATAATTCTAAGCAGCTGGAATCTGTCAGTTATTTATGACACCGTTTGCAGAAAATGATGAAGGTGGATGGGTGGCTGGCACCGCTCGTCTGCATCGCGCCGCGCGCAGGAAGGGCACCCCAGCGCCAGGTCCTGGCTCCTGGCTCGACACGCAGATGCTGCAGCGAGGGAGCGCGCTGAGCCCGGCCTCCCTGCAGCAGCCGCGGGGCTCGCACGGCACCCAGACGACACGGGTGGCACGGCGCTGCGTGGCGTACCCCACTGCCCTTGCTCCGCCAGCCAAAGGCAAAGCGGTGGCCTGTGGGGAACGTCACTGTGGTGGTGGCAGGCTGGGCCAGAGTTGTTTGCGCTGCAAAGAGGTATCTGCCGAGCACAGCGCCAAGGTGCCGGTGTGCGAAAACACCCCGATGCCCAGTGCTTTGCTAGGCGCAGGCCACCTCTGCCGCTCGCTTGCTGCCTCTCAGACGGCGTGTGGAACAGGCACTTCTGGAGCTGGCGCTTCCGTCGGCCGCTGCGCAACCGTCCCTTTCTGGGTCAGTCTCCACGTTTCAAAGCAAACGCTCCTGCAGGCTTGAAACCCGGTCTTTGTCTCTATCCTAGAAAGTTTGGTCTGACAGAAACAGTGTTGGGGAGATGGGAAATGTCTCTGCAGCATGTCCATAGCCAGTCAGTGAAGTTACACCAGGTGTGAATTTGGCCTCAGGCCTGATGACTAAGCTCCTGCCTCCTTGATAGCCCCGACTGCGAACAAAGGCCCGGTGCTTTCCCCCACTTGCAGCCTGTTCTAGTTAAGTATTATTATTTATACCACGGAGTAGCTATAGATGGTGTTTTATAGCAGTAAAATACATAAATCGACAACCAGACGACTAGGTCCTTGCCCTAAAGAGCTCATAAATCTAACAGCACGATCAAGACCAGTAGCACACAGCAAGCAGTCCACAGCACGGCGTGTGGATGCAGCCAGCCTAGACAGGTCTTGCAGAGCAGAAGTTTTAGGAGGAATTTGAAGGGAAAGCTTGCCAAAGGTAGAGGCAGAACCTGGCCTCGGAGACCAGGGTTGTGCCCTGGAAGCCCCCCACGTCGGCTGCCTGTGAGAAGCATAAATGTAGGCGAGGCAGCCTGATGCAGCGAGGAGTCTGCAACGGCGCTCAGCCGGGCTGCATTCGCGGAGGCTGGACGGAGGCGGCGGAGGCACCGGCACCGGCACCCTGCGCATCCCAGCCGCTGCGGCTCTCCGCCAGGTTAGAGCCTGCTCTGCACGGCACGAGCCTGAACAGGGCCGTGCCTGGGGCTGAGGCACAAACAGGGGAGCACAAAGCCGAACACCCCCACAGACACCCCGCCGGAGGATTTTCCCCTAGCGTGCTCCTTTGGGCTACGGGCAAGCGAGACTCGGGGGCGTCTGAGCTCCAAGGCCTCCAGGTGCGGGGCTTGCACACAGGAAGCCTGCCACGGGTTTGGGAGCACCTGAAGCCCCAGGCTGAAGTCTGGGACGGAGGATGCTGGGCGGTGGTAGCGCCGCGCGGACTTGAATGACTGCGTTCTGCCCAGCTGGTGGCATTCGGAACGGATTTGGCTAATTCGGCCCGAGACACTAAATTAAAAAAAAAGAAAGAAAGATGTAGACAGAGCAGAGACGCGGCCAAAGCAGAGCAGAGACAGCGCAGCGTCTCTTGGGGACCGCTGGCTCTGCTCACCGGCCTCCCAGCCCTTCTGACCCCTTCAGCTCCAGCACAAGTTCAGGCTTACCACGAGATGCATAATGGGGTATAACAACTCATCCAGTGCTGCATATAGCAAGTCCTTATTCATTAATAATGCATTCAGGAGGAGTGATTTCCACTTCCAATAATAAGGCTGATACGATAGAAACTAGCAGGTAATGAAGAACATTTATAATGATGTTAGTCTAATAATGAGTGTAATACCGTTAAAAGTAAGACTGCAAGCTGGACACATCCAAAGATAAATTATTTCAAGCATCCATTAACTAATGCCTAATTAATGCCCAATTATAAGAAGCTATATGGGAAATAATCTGGACAGCCCAATGAATTCACTCCAGTCAGGAAGATCACAGTAAAAACCCAAGCGAGTGCAGAACGAGACCATGAATGGAAATGTGGGGTGGAAACAACGCGGTGGCTGCGTGTAATAATAACAGAGAGACGCCAGCCAGGTCGTTGGCATCTTTACCAGTGTCAGCAGTGCTGCATTTTCTTAAAACGCTTAATTAAAAGGTTTCCGCAGCGTTTTTCCGTTCAGCTTTTCAAACTCTCCCTACCCGTCTACTTTTGACACGCATGCCAGTGACACTCCATCTGCCTCACAGCTTTTGCTGGAGGAAGTTGAAAGGTCTGCACTCAAGATAATAGAAGGTTTTTCAGCAAGTTAATCACATTCTGACTTTCTGCAGAGGAAAGAAGGTCCCAGCAGGGGACTCGGGCTCCTAAAGAGCAGTTGTTCTGAGCCGTGGTCAGCGGTGGCCCTCCCAAATGAAGGAAGGGCTGTGACACGCAGGCTACTACGCAGCAGTGGAGCCACGCGACAGGTCACAACAGCCTAGCAGGATTTATGAGATAAAGGGCTTAATAGTTCCCACTATCCACTTCACTGGTCCTGGGCTGCCCACCTCTGGATTTAAGTCTGGGGCCCGCTGATGCGACCAGGCTCTCACCTATCGCACGGTGACGGCGGATAATCACAAGATGCAACGAGCAGAAGTTACTGCCGTCTTCAATTGTTGCTGTCAAGGTGTAGTTAGAGGAAAGGTGCCCGCTTTCCTCTGTACAAACCCTATCTGTGCTGCTAGGCTCCTATTCTGTGCCTGTTTCCTCAGCACCATTCATACAGCATCAGTGCACATTAGCCCGACACACACCTCCTCCCCCAAAACGAGCTTTGGACCACGCTGACTCGCATCTATCTGGTCGTTACAGGACAAGCCTGACTCTTGGGCAGTTTCTCAGCCCTGTGCAGGTGTTTTCAACACTGCCACACGGGCTGACACCGCTCCACCCATCCACGTGGCAGGGGAGAAGGGGCCGGCCCTGGCGCAGCGCTAAGTGGCCTGTGCCGTCATCACCAGACACGTTATCCCCCACGCTGCACAAATGCACCAGCAGTCTTGTTAGCACGGAGGCAAACGTGTCACGGGGCTGTGTGCTGAACTCTTGCTTTTAGGCACCGAGCAATCCTCCGACCCGCTGCTTGCAACGGGGAGGTGGTTTCCCGAGCCAGCCCCTTCGGCACGGGCCCTCGCACCAACCGGCGTCGCGGGGGGAGCACGCCCCAGCGATCGGTGCCTGGGAGGACGCTGCTAACAAACACGGAGTCCGAGCACGTCTCCGCGGCT